>NC_047160.1:26059704-26079704 GCF_009819705.1 Hippoglossus hippoglossus
GTCGTTTCCCCGACCCACCAGAGGTTCCAACACCCTGGAGCACAACAGAAAAAGACTCTTCTCTGTTCTCACACATCATAGTTACCATGCTGCATTGAAGTGCCCTTGAGCAAGGCCCCTTAACCTGAATTACTCCAGTGAAGCTGCTCAGTGGAGACACTCCATTGTTTCTCTGACTCCCAGAGCTCCTTCATCTCCCACTCCGCTGTTTTCCCACGTGACGTGAAGAAGAGGAGCCGGGTTTCGTACTCACCACCTAAAGCTTGCTTCATCACAAAATCCATGGTTGCAGCTGATTGGTTCAGTTGTGGTTCTCAGAGCCGGAAGAGAGCTGAGCATGTAGCCACCAGGCCGGAGGATCTTCCTCTTCCTCTTCCTCTGTCCTGATGCTGCGCGTCTTCTGCACCTGAGAGAGAAGAGAAGTTGAAACAATTTAATATGCATTTATGAAACTAATAATCGTGTTCATATAATTGGTTCATTGCTCCTGCTTTGAGGAAGTGTTTCATCTCCTGCACGTCACTAACTGCATCGACAGATCTGCAGTGGAACCTGCGGTATCGGACGGTGTTAAAACAACAGATAATGGGATCTTCTTAACACGCTTTACCCCCCGTGACAGGAATCCTGTTCAGGACAAGCACTCGAATCGATTCCGAGGCCGAGTCGCTCATCTGCCTGCAACTCAAGAGCAGCGGATCAATCACCTTCTGTTGCCAACAGCCCGTAAATAATTCATGGCAGAATGAAATGATACGACTGTTTTGTGTTTCTCTAACATACACGACTCACATCCCACACGTGTACTTGTATGTTCAGAGGAATCAGCTCACGTCCGCTCACAGAAACTCGCACTCGCACGGAGGGAGATCCTCTCAAATGCAACAAATCCCAGTCACATCCGTATTCGCTCATCAATATTTCATAAAGTCCGACAGTCACAGTTTCCCACTTCCTCCGGCTCCCTCCTCCCTGTGAAGAGAACCTCTGCACGTCATCGAGCTTCCTGCGTCCACATCCCCGGAGAATACCAGATTTGACATGTATGTGCAGCCCTTTTGAAAAAACCTGTCGGTGTGTGAAGAGTCGCTTTAACACACAGACCGTAAATACAAATAGACGTGATCGGCCCCTGCCTCCTCCATGTTAGCAGATGAGACGTGGACCAAACTATTTAAAAAATAAAACGTAACAACCAAACTGTACGTCAATGGTCCCTTTAAAAATTCAAAACGTTGCTCATGTTAGCATGTGACAAAATGTCAGCTTAATTTCTAGATAGTGGGAGGAAGTGGAGACGTGTCGTCCATCTTTATTTACAGTTTGTGGTTGAGTCCTGTCTCTCATTGGTTGAGACACTCACTGTGTCCCTCTGATAAACTCTTCTCCTGCTCCACTGTCAAAGAGGAAATCTTCCACATTTATTGCAGCCGGCGAACCAGCACAGCATTTTTCCATTTTATCGAGGCACGTCCCTCCCGCTCTCCTCCCGCCGAGCGTCCCGGTGTCATTTCGCTACACGCCAATATTTGGCGGCGGTGAATAGAGGCGGGATGAGATGTGGACGGGACGGCAGGTTGAGCTGCACGGCTGATTCTGAGAGGAGCGACAGGGGAGACGAGGCCCGAGCGGCACGACCATCCATTTGTAAATGTGACCGAGCGCGTCAGGGGGGGAAGCACCTCATTTCCAACACAAACACACACACACACACACACACACACACACAAGATCTCATTAACAGCGCACAAATGCTACACACTGAATCTTGTGTGGGGGGAGTAAACTGTGTGTTTGTATAATTTGAGTTGTCTACGGATGCTACTTGAACAACAGACAGTTAAATATTTTAAAGCTACAGAATAAACTAGCAACAGTAATGAAAAGCTTTAACACCATTGTTTGTTTGTATGAAAATGTATTAATTAATTACATAAACCTGATTTGATTCATTTTGAAAGAACGCCTCTCTCCTCTCTCGATAAAGAAGCGTCTCTTCTTTTCTAATTTGAAAATATTTCTCTTTGTAAACATCCCAGCATTCACTGCGAGAGGTCAGAGGTCACGGTCACGCTCCCCATTCAGCTATTATACGTGTGAGATGACAAACGACAGAAAGCAAAAGAGAAAATATGAAAGAAGGGGTTTTCTTTCAAATGCATTTAGAGCCAAGGTTGTATTCCACTGCTGTTGTGTGTTTCATTGCAGTGTGTGTGTGTGTGTGTGTGTGTGTGTGTGTGTGTGTGTGTGTGTGTGTGTGTGTGTGTGTGTGTGTGTGTGTGTGTGTGTGTGTGTGTGGGGCCTGGCAGCAGAACATTTCTCCTTTCGTTACAGAAACAGACTCAAGGACACGTTAATGGAATAAAGGAAAGATTCTGCGTCAGACAAGGACATCTGGAAGAGAATGAAACAAACACACACACACACACACACACGCACACACACACACACACACTCTTGACATTAGAGTCAAAAATCCGTGAATCTGCAGCCTTGACTTTTCAGGATTTGTTCCTCTTCACATTCAGATCATGAGCTGGTGGGTTTGTCAGTGTTACAAGTTTTATAAAAATGTTCCGTACTATGATGAGCATTGAATTTAGTTTTAACAGCTCTCTCAAACTTCACTCCTCCACATCAACCTGTTTTAAACCTTGACGTTATCGTGTGCTCCTCTTTCCTCCTCGTCTTCAACCTGGCTCCTCTTCTCCTGCTTCGACCTGCAGCAGCTTGTTTCATGTCCCGATCAGTCGTCTGTCTCTCGCTCTGCGGGACGTCTCTCATCTCTCCATCCTTTCTCTCTTACTAATTATCCACCTTCCTGCTTTTATTGCTGCTTTAGCTCTCGTTCCTTTCTCCATGTACAATGCAGCTACACAATACACCCCCGACTACACACACACACACACACACACACACACACACACACACACACACACACACACACACACACACACACTATCTAATGCGTCTGCTTTTTATGGCCTTTTCAACAACATGTAACAATGAACTGTTTTCAGCACGAAGGCTTTTATCAGACATTAACTATGGAAAATGTAATATAATGTAATGTTTTAACATATTAAAGGTTCTTTTCAGGTTCAAATCATCAGATTCAAATTGATCAGAAACTCTGAATTATAGATTATAGATAAACTCACTTGTTTACATGTTCTGAACATCAAACTTTGGTCTAATTTACTTTATTTGATGGTGAAAATGATTTTAGAATCAATATGTGGCCTAAAAATGTGTCAGTTTTCAAAGATTTTAATTTTTTTATTTAAATATCATCTTATAATTTGTTTGAGTTTAAATTGTGACTCATCCTGATTCACCGTGAGGAAGCAGAAACATTTCTGTCCACCCCGACGACATCTACTCATCATTAAAACAGAGATGAAGTGAGAGTGATGGATTTCAGAGCAGCTCCGCCGCTCTCCTCTCGCCGCAGCCATCAGCCTGAACCTCGCCGTCAGGATGGAAACCGCCACCGCCTCAGAAAGTGCTTCTTCTGAGACAGACTGGAATAATTCATCACGTCTCATCCATCTCCGTCCGGATCCAGGAGGCTGGTGATGTAAGAGCTCATCAGGGGGCGGGGGGGCGGGGGGGGGGGGCGTCGGCCTGGAAGCTGAGGCCGCTCGCCACCAACTGAACTTCCTCCACTCGGGTGATAACAGTGGAGAAGCTTTAAAACCTTACATAACCCCCCCCCATGCACAAAGGGCCCAGTATACCAACAGCACCCAAGGGCAACCCCCCCCCCTCTGCTCCCATCCCCCAGCACCCAACCTTCCATCCTCCACCACCCTTTCTTCTTCTTCTTCTTCTTCTTCTTTTTTAATTCATAATCCCGGCGCTGGCAGCGGTGCGTGATGTGGGATAATGTTATCAGGGCCGGGCAGGACGCCGCGCTGATCCTATCCAGTTAATTGGAAGTTGTTTCAGAGTTTCACGACCGAAAGGGAACGAGAGCGGCTCGGAGAAGAAGAAATCTGTCAGAGTAACATGTTCGTGACGGGCGAAAGGAAACGTGTTCGAGGGAGGGAAAGAAAGAAAGAGAGAGAGAGAGAAAGAAAGAAAGAGAAAGAGAGAAGAGAGAAAGAAGAGAAAGAAAAAGAAGAAAGAGAGAAAGAAGAAAGAGGAGAAAGAGAGAAAGAGAGAGAGAGAGAAAGAAAGAAAGAGAGAAAGAGAGAAGGGAGATTAAAGCTTTAAATGGGTGTGATGACAGGTCCATTACAGGAGGAGCGACGAACACTGGATCCAATTTGTTGCTGTTGCCTTTTTAAAATGATGAAGGAAAAACAGATTTCTGTTGTCGCGCAAAAACTCGTTACTGCAATTCTGCTGATTTCCTTTTGTTCTAGCTCCCGTATATATTCTTATTTGATCAAAGTCCCGTAAACAAAGCTAAAGCAGTCGTCCACCTTTCCTCTAATACCTGCTATGTTCTCTCAGCTTCAACCCTGTTGATTTAAAAGATTACAGAATAAAGATTAACTTAATTAAAAGGCTCAGTGTAATTTCTAACAACCAGGAGGAAATGCGGCATTTATTACGGACTATGAATTGTCAGTAATGACCACCAGGGGGCGACTCCACTGGTTGTTTCTATAGAAAGTGACTCTACTTCTCACTTTATAACATCAGTAAACATTTCCCTAATGAGTTTATGACTCAATCTGTAGTTTCAAGACAAATTAAGGTCTATTTAGATTTGAATACACCATAAAGCACTGTTGGTATTTGGGGAGTGGATTGACATGTGATTGACAGCTAGTACCGTCCAATGGGTGGAGGTTGCAGCCCGTTAAATGTGGTTACTTCTGGAGTAACTGGAGGCTTCGACGCAGCAGCTCACAAACCGACTGGGTGAAAAGAAACACATCAGAAAGTTCCTCTGGTCGAAGGTCATTGGCCCTGAAGCCGTTTGTTCTCACTGCTCCTCCTCACGCTCCAGAATGAACCTTCATGCTGCAGTAATCGTCTGTTTCATGGTTCGTGCAACATATGAGTCAACATGCGAAACTTCACTTCCACCCAAACAGCTAATGGTGCATTGATGTGGTGTCGGAATAATCAGAGAAACTAGTTCCAGGCTGGAAAAATGACGGTTAAAAGGAAATGATATAAGAACCTTTGAACTACTGCAAATTCACGTACTGCACGTGAACGTTTAGTTTGTTATATGTTTGTAAAAGCAGTCACACTCATGACAAGTTCAACAATATCTAATCTGAGACATACAGCTCAAAGTACAACACACATTTTCCACGACTTAAAAGCACCTGAACAAACCAAAGAAGGAGAATAACTGCACGGGGTAACGCACAGATTCAGGAGACTGGAGCATCCGAGGAGCAGTCGAATGCAGCTTCAGCTCAAGATCAAAATAAAGGTTTAAAAACACCTGACGTCCAGTTCTTTGGAGAGTCGTTGGCAGAAGATAAATCACCGGTGAAATGACCCTGTCGCCTTTAAACCAGTTCTCAAGGAGGTCGGCCACACACACACACACACACACACACACACACACACACACACACACACACAGACACACACACACACAGACACACACACAGCGCCCCAGCGAGCCTTTCACCCTCTGCCTGACGAGCCGACCCTGGGGACACTCGGCCGGACCTGAATGGGTAAATCAATACAACGAGCAGGATGAATGAACCAAGATGGATCCGTGACAGGAGCCGTTTTCACACCAGGTCCGAGCGACTCCATCGGAGCTTCGTCTTCCTCTGTCAGCGGACAGGAAACAGAGACATCACGGGACCACAGATCTTACAAGGTTCTGGATCCGCTGGTTCAGGATCAGATTTAGATCAAAGATACAGATGTTTGGTTTGTTCTTTTCAAAATATTTAAACGCCTTTCACTGAGCAGCAGCGCCCTCTACATGTACTGATTCACTCTGTTGGGTTCCGTGTCCCAGAAAAATCAAACAAAACTGAAGAAGAAAAACACAACTGAACTCTGGAGATTACCCATGATCCTCTGCTTCCTGACCCTGAAGAGCTGCTGCTGTAACAAATCCACCAAACTCTGTTCTGAATTCTTCATGTTTTAACAGTTTCCTGCTGAATATTGGAGATAAACTCTGGTTTTTAATAACTTCTGAGTGTTTTTAACTGATCTCGGTTCAGCTTCACTCTTCACCTGGAGCTGGTTGTGGCAGTTGAAGCTGACTCTCAGTCAGTTCTTCTCACAGGAGATGGAACCCACTCAGCAGAGTCACAGAGAACAGACGTTCAGGGAGAGAAGGAGGAAACTTTCTCCACAGAAGGTTTTTTGTTCGCTCCCTCGTCACCTCACCTTCGACCACTTTCTTGTTTCTCCACCGTTCACACATGAATAAATAAAGTCTCTCACACACACGTAGTAGAAAATGTGGACAAACATCTTCCATCTTGTTTCTCGGGGCTGAAATCCTGCAGCTCTTTGTGCGAAATTCATGATGCAAAAGTCACCAAAGACAGAAAATACATTTCGGAGACGTTGGCGGATGAATTAATGATGAGCTGCTCACGCCGGGGCCTCGCTCTCAGATCTGCCGGGCAGCGCCGGGGCCATTATTTATTCATGTGACTTAGTCGCTGATAAATTATTCCCTCAGCACAGACTGCAAGGCAGAGGAGGGATACATGACTGCATTTCATTTCTCTTCTTTGAAAGTGACCGAACCCACTCGCACGTTCGACTTCTGCAGAATTATGCCACAATTTTAAAATACATATTTTGGTTTATTTGAGGATTTCCTTGAGACAGATTTTCTAGAGAATTTGCTGAAGTTGAGTCAGAACAGCTGTTTTTCACTGATCTGTCGTCTGCAGATTTATTTGTCGGCCTTTTCTTTCAGCTGCTTGTTCCTCAGGTCATTTGTTTCTGTCTCAGACTTTTTATTACACCTCTTGGCGTTTTGTTGATGTGGTTAATCTTTGTGTTTCTACTCTGCGGTGACAGATCATTTCTTTGGTTCGGTTTCGATGTTTGATTTGTAAAAAAAAACAACAAATTCAAAGTTAGCTCATGAACCATCAGTGTGTGTTTGGGTTGTTGTTGGTTTTAAACAGTTAAATGTAAAAGAGAAACCTGGTTTATGTCACTCAGGGAATGAGAGGAACCAGATTCCCCAGCGTTCCCTTGAGATTCCATATTTCTGAGTCACGTCCTGTAAATGAATAACCGACCCTGTCTTTCCTCAAATTACATGATGGACAATGTGTTTTCTCCTTGAATCAATAAAACACTCCATTGATTTATGTTGTAATTAAATCCTCCTGCTCACTTTAAATTTAGCCTTCAGGTTTAATCATTTGTTTCAGATTAAAAACTGAAATCGAAGCAGCTCCAGAGAAACAACTTCAAAACGTTGAATCCTGCGTTTCACACAAACACAAACTAACCTGAACCCGTCTTTAACTGGACAAAGAGTTTGTCACAAAAAAAGAAACAGACTTCCACGACTGTAAGTGATGATGATGATGAGATGAAGAGGAGGAGAGAGAGCGGGCGACAGAGCAGCAGCTGAAACCCTCTGTGTTGAATATGATGTAATAAATGGAGCAATTAGCTGCTGCGGTACGGAGCGTCCACTCTGCCACCTGTTCACAGGACAAACACTGAAATCGATACGAGTCCCAGAGCCGCCGCTGCTCCGCCGTCAGCCAATAGACAAAGCATCCAGTCAGCCTGACGGGGAACGAGCCGGGGATTCACCATGTTTATACCTATCAGGTATTTACCTCCGGTCACCTGATCCTGCTGCAGTGTCTCTGTTCAACCTCAGACTCACTGGAGAGTAAAGACAACATGAAGGTGTCAGTTCAATCTGAAGACAAACTGATAAACAGCTTAATGTTTCATCTTTGTCTGATTTATGTTCCTGCGTTTTCAGCTTTAATGCGACATTTAAAACTGCAATGTACAAATAATGAGAGAGTGGACGTGCACGTATCTCTGAGAAAGATCCCGACACTCTAAGAGATGTCATTCGGTGGATTTGTGGATTTCTTCATAATAGTTTTTGTGGATTTGTGTGTCTTTGTGGTCATTTCGTTGTTTATCTCACTTGAGTCTTTTCCGTCTCCTTCCTTCGTTGTGTTGTGTTTTCCTGTCACCTTTCCTTCAGGTGAAGCACAGACACCCCTGACCTCATTGGGCCCGGGGCCTCGTAGGTCTTTTCAGTAAACCGTTCATGCAATTGGATGATCCATCGATCCATCAATCAATCAATCAATCTTTGGTCATTTATGGACATGTCAGTTGTCGCTGTCGTCTTTCAGGAGCAGAGGACGGAGCGTCCGGACAACGTGAACACTTCTGTTCCATTCACACAGAAACATGAAGCAGCTGCTTTTATCCTAAACTTCAAGATGGAAGTTCAGAAACAGACAAACCAGCGTCGTGAGGAGAAGAGAAGAAGAATTCATGTTCAGTGTAAAAGCAGCTGATTCTAACAGCTGGTGACATTTTCTGAGCAAACTCATTCTGCCTGAAGACAAAAGATTCAAAAAGACAAAAGATCCCGTGACACGTTGACCCCCCCCCCCCCCCCCCCCCCCCCCCCCGACAGAGAGACGCTCGTCGGCTGACATTTCATCATCTGATGATATTTTACTATTTACATTGATCCTGAATGTCATCATCCATCCATCTAACCACACATCCATCCATTCATTTGTCTTACTCGCTACCTAATCATTCAATCTCTCCATCCCTCCGTCAGTTTATCCCTCCATCATCCACCAGTCCTGCACATCTCTCCATCCAGGCTCCAACTGGTTCATCATCATCATCCTGGTTCATCTTGTCTACATCCACCACTCATCTGTTCATTCATCCATCCCGCTCCAACCTTTTCATTTGTTCCTCCTCCTCTACCTTCATCCATCCATCTCTCCATTCATGTGTTCTCCATCTGTTCAGCTTCCGTCCATTCATCCATTCACTACTAATTTCTCGATTCTAATGTCTTAATTCATTTATCCTCTTTTTATTCAGCTGTATCCGTTTCCCTTCTCCTTCATCCATCCGACACTTCATATTTCTTCCATCCATCTGTTATTTTACACCTGTCCATCACTCAATTCATCCATCCATCCACCCACCATCTCCATTTAGCTGTTCCCCTCCTCCCCTTCTCCATCCATTCATCACTTATTCATATTTCTTCCATCCCAATTTAGCTATTCTATCCTTTCCTTTTCTCCATTGATCCACCATCGATTTAAAATAGATTTCTTCCACTCTCCTGGTTTCCACCCATCCATCAGTCCATCCATCTCCATTTAGCTTTTTCCATCCTTTCTTTCTTCTACATCCATCCATCTATCCATCAATCTACATGTTCCTTATTTGATAATAATAATTATTATTAAAAGTAATTTCAGTTTAATTTTTGTTTGTTTGTTTAATAATCATTTTAAGGCAGAAAATGTTTTTATATATGATACTGTTATATTTGCTAAAAATATCTTTTGTGATTGAATAGTCATCAAAGTGTTGATCAATTAATGAACTAATCACTTCAGTTCTAATGTTCTGTTTGGTTCCATGGATAAAAAACAAAGAGATCATCATGTACTAGAGGACCCGGGTGTTTTAAAAGACTTATTATAACCAACATCAACGGTTATAATAAGTCATTATTTTACACTGTACATGTGTCATGAGAGGATTTAAAGCTCCAGATGTTATAAAATCATTTCATTTATGGCCAGTGAATAAATATTTGACACAACGTTAGATTCTAGCGTCATTATCTCGACACTAATGCAGAGTTAAAGGTCCAATGATGTCGTACGTACATCCCCTCATTGACTGTTCCGACCTCATCCTGTACATGTAGCTGCAGAACCCCCCCCACCCCCCCACCCCCGCTCCTCCCCTCAGGCGCTGGAGGATGGAGGGGGAGGAAGCAGGCGATTTATCACCAATGAGGCATTCGTCCATTTGTCTTGTGGCTGGGCAGCTGAAGGAAGAGAAGGATGGGGGGTCAATGGAAGACATGAAGAGGGAGGGATAACAAAGAGAGAAACCAGGGCAGAGGAGAGGGGGAGGAAGGAGGAAAGGATGGAGGGAGGGAGGAGATGATTGGGTTCTAAAGACGAAGGATGAAAAAGAGACAGAAAATGTAGAGGAAGGTGGAGGAAGGGAGAGAATGATGGGGGGGAGGTGGAGGAGAGAACTTGGAGGAGGAGGATGGGAGAAATGTGGAAAAAGGAGACGAGAAGGAGGTGAAGGAAATAGAAGGAGACAGTGACACATAGAGGGAGAAAGGGAACGATAGATGGAGAGAAAGTGATGAGAGAAGAAGGAGAAGGAGAAACAACGAGGCAGAGAAGATTTTTTTAAACCTCTAAAAGCTGCGAAGGTTCAACAAAAATCCTCTTTAGGATGAAAAGATACGAATGAAAGTTGATTCAAATACCAGCGACATGTTTTAACGTTGGAAAGAAGATGTGATGAGTTCTGGGAGTAAACGTCTGATTCATTTACTCATTGTAAAAGATGAAATGTGTTGGAAAACATCAGGTTATTTGATAAAGAAAAGTCAAAAGTAAAGGTTTGGACACTGAAAGGAAAGAATAATAATAAAGAGAATCTAGAGAATGATCGTGTTTCGTGTGTCGTCCACCGACCGAAGGAGAAGCGAGACGATCGAGTGAAGCTGCAGCTCAGTGTTTGTTCATCGACGTCCTCAGAGACCGACTCTACATAATTCATTAAGAGCTGAGAGGTTTGTCTCTGGTCGGACGGATCTGGGTTAAACTTCACTCAGAGCCGACATGTCGGGTTGTGCAGCATCGACGAGGTCACGACATCTTCACTGCAAACACGTGAACCTCAAGAGTTTCTGATCTACTGTCACTGAGCAGCGTTCGATTTATGACAAGATGTAGATTTAGTTTAAAGGAAAAAGTCCTAATATTTACTGAAACTGGACAATAATAATCCACATTGTTTAATTTTACATTTTGATTAAAAAAATTCAAATTGCATGGACTGATTTGACAAACTACATGTTCACATGAGCTAATTCAGCAAAGAGACACCTGGAAGAAAAAAGTATTTTCTGTTCAGCTGCGATCAAAGTTAACTTAATCAATTTAATAAAAGCATCTGCTTATCACAACTAATGCGTCTTTTCTGTTAGGCGCCCTCTAGTGGTTGTGGTAAGTATGACAGGTGTTAAGGAGCCTGCTGCTTCATACTATTTGTTTATGTCGGACACCACACAAGGATTTTCATATTCTCGTTGTGTGTGATAAGATAAAATAAAAAGATCGTATTAGACGGACGAGGACACAAATAAATGTTTGAACTCTACAGAAATAAACTTAATTCAAGATAAAGAATCATTCGTTTCCTCCTCCATTTTTTTTTGGTCTGTATTTTCTACGGCTCTTTGCACGGAGGAGTCAGATTCAATGATTTGTTCATACGACAGATTATTTCTGAATATAAAGTATTTTCTCTCTTGAGCTTTTGTATTTTCCTCGTCAATAAGCGCTCGCTCTCCCTCCGCCCCCTCCCCTCCTTTACTCCGTCAGGGTTAGGAGGGCCGTGGTAAGTGGCCAGCGGCATGCTGGGAGGTGGGCGGCGGTGCCGTGTGGGCGGAGGATCGCTACGTCTGCCAGCTGCTCAAGCACAGTGATGAATGATGCTGGGAGATGGAGAGATGCACTATAGAGGATGAAAAACACGACCACTCCAACCAGGAGAGCAACCGAGGGAACAAACATGGATACTAATGTATTTATCTTTATTTTAGGGCTGCGACTAATGATTATGTTCATTATTGTTTGATTTATTAATTAACTGATAATTGTTTCGTTTCCTGTGTCCAAGGTGACGGATTCAAATTAGAGTCCCACTGATTTATTGACTGTCTCTGACACACTGGTGTCACTGGTACCGGCATTTACTGCAGATATTGACGGAATAAACAATGTGGAAAAGAAACGTTTACATGAATGTTTTGTTCTTTATATTTGATTGTATTTTTATTATACTTATTTATAATCGAATCTACGGTTAAACTGTAAAATGTCAAGGCTCAATTATATTGATTTGTCTTGAGATGAACAACATCGTAGGAATAATGAGGATCGAATTTCAATGTTTTGTTTTGTTCAAATAAACAATAAGAAATAAAAGATATTAAATGATTGAAAAGCAATAAGCTGATGTTGGTTTTTAATAAATAACCTTTTATCAAGATTATCATCAATTCATTTTCTGTCAAATATCTGTCAACTTTGGAATCGTGGAGGGAACCTTCATTAAGTGTGAGTTATTTCACGTTTTGGCCCCGTTACAAAACCACAGACCTTGAACTTTGACCCTTGATGAGCGTTATCGTACAGAAACTCCAGAAAATGTCCAGAAAATTGCATCCGGACCTTTTCTGGAGTTTGTGTTTGTCATGAAGAAGAAGGAGGAGCTAACATCCCAACATCGGGAACAGTTGTGTGTTGTTGTGTTTCAGTATCATGGTGGAGGGTTTGGCGGGGTCTCTGTGGGTGTGTGGTTGGGGGGGGGGTGGTGGTATATAATCAAGTTACACTCAATATAGCTCTTCCTCCTCGACAAAGTGGATGTGACAGCGGGAACAATGGATGATTAGCATTAAACACCGAGCTGTGGCGCTCGCTGTGGGTCGCCCGCTGCCCCACGACGACAGGAGGATGTGCAGAGTTTAAAAATACTGAGCGATCGCAGGCGGCTGTCGGAGACGAGCACCTCATCCACTAGCTTTATTTAAAGCCAGTGAATTAGCCAATTGCTGAGCCTCTCGCAGACGACACAGTGAGATGTGGGGGAAGTGAAGCGGAGGTTTTCTTCTCATGTCTTTGCTTCACTTAGTGGCTGTAGATAAATAGGATGTAGTTTCCTCCGTCAGTCTATGAGCTGTAGATACAAGGTTTAAAGCACATGAAGCAAAAGCTTGACACGTGACATCTAAAGCCTCGTCGACACTACTGCAGATATCTCCACACACAAACTGGGTTTTACTAAATATCTCCGTCCAGACGAGAACACAAAAACGTAAACAAACACTCCAAGAAACATGCCGGACCAGTAGGTGGCGATAAAGTCGACGATCCGTCAAATACAACAGACGCTAAAACTAAAAGAAAACAATCTCTCTGGTGAAAAAGTGCTGACACACGCGTAGAAAACAGAGTTTGTGGAGATAAGAGCTGACGACGGTGTCAGGTGATGTAAACATGATCACATGACCTCTGCAGCAGAGGTAACATGTCACTTCCTGCTGCACCCGACTGCTCCACCTCTCACCTGAACCATGAGGAGGATCTGATGCTGTTGTGATCGAGTCTGTGCAGAAAAACTCCCGATGTGTTGTTCAGGTGTGAAAATCAAACTGCAGGTAAACTCCGAACCCAATTCCTTATCCGAATCCGCAGGACTCGTCTGAAAACGCGTCAGCATCATGGGAACTTTCCCAGTGTCTCCATCTGTGTCTAATCCAGTGTCTTGTCCATATGTGGCTTCTCTATAAACCCCGTTGTAATTCCTGACCCGTTTCTGTTTTGGACCTTGTACAGTGAGACGAGACGCTGCTGTCACGCTGCCAACATTGTGCTTCGCCTCACTTCCTGTCAGCGAGCGACAGAGTGAGGAGCTCCGTGATAAACGCGCCGACAGACGCCGTTAAACACGACTTCAGAGGCTTCGGAGGAACAGTGGCCGCTCGCCAAAGCAGCGTCGGAACGCACGGCAACTTATGTTCCCGTGCAACAAGAAGAGCGAGCATCAAAGTGGAGACAATTAAAAGTGTGAATGAAAGAGCCGGCGCACCGCGGCAGCAGAAACCGTCTCTTTGTTTTCCTCTGAATATGTTGAAGGTGTTCATTAGGAATTAAGTGAACTGGCTCCGCTCCAAGGCCGACGCCGTGTGGGCCGGACACAAGTTATTTAACTTAGCGCTGGAACCTGCTGTGCAGTTAATTAGCTGGGGATTCTGGATGGTGGGATTCATTACATGGCTGATTGAGCAATAAGTCCCTGCTTCTTCTGAGGGGTGACACGAGGGGCTCAGTGACGCTCAGGTCGAAGCCTCGTGCAGAGAAATCTGCAAAACAGCAAAGTCCAGATGTCTCCAGTCCATCATCATGATCATGTGACCGCTCAAATGTTTAAATGTTTAATGTTTACACTGAAGATAATATGGAGGACGTAGAAATTATTTTATGATTGTTGGGGAAACGTGAAACCACAACATCACACATGTTGCATCTCAGGAACAAACTCCTGAACCCTCAGACTTTTCATTTTAGCCCAAACCAAAATAACAGGAGTGAAAAGTGAAGTCACTGAACTTTTTTCTGTTCAGTGACTTTTGGACCAATCACAGGAAGTAGAGACAGCATTAAACAATAGAAGAAGAAGAAGAAGAAGAAGAAGAAGAAGAAGAAGAAGAAGAAGAAGAAGCTGCAGTCTTCACCTCCGACGAATAATGTTTGAACCACGAGGACGCATTCTGCTGGAAGTGATACCATCACGATGTTACCATGACAACCAATGACACCTCCCAACTGACCACACGCCCACGTCAGACGCCTACAAACCAATCAGAGTCAAGTACAGGTAGACTCCGCCCACGTAGGTGATTAGGACAGGACGTACGTTTGTCAGACAAAATTCTTTAGTCCCTAAATTACAATGTAAACCAAAACTAACAGATCAGATGAAACTATGGAACAAACATGAAGCTTCAGACTCTGAGGAGAGAAAAGTCTTTTCTAAACCAGCAGGTCAACAGTGTATTTGTCGGGGACTACTTCCAGCTGCGGATGAATCCTCACTCGGTGCCGTAGTGAGGTGCAGCAGGACTGTGTGTGTGAGACGGAGTCAGAATAAAGAGCGTGGTGTGTGTTCGTGGTGATGAAGGATCACGTCAGTGTGACTCTCTGCTGCGTTTCTATTAGTTTCTGTGGCTCAGAGGAACCAGAGACATCAGGCCGGAGATTTGTCGTCAGTGGGAGAGAAACAGAAAATCACAGCACACGTCCATTAATCTTCGGCTGCTCAGCGGCCGCGGAGGACGACTCCACGCCGTTCAGCAGCCAAACACCCCCCCGCTGCTGCACAAGCTGCTCTCGCCCCCCCGAAGTCAGCCGGAGCTTCACCGGCTGGCAAACGCTAACACGGTGATCCACGGCAACAGGTGCCAAAGGGTCGTTGCCGGGGCAACAGTGGCACTTTGGAGAGGAGCGAGGAAGAGGCTGACGACACAGGACGAAGAGTTCAGAGGAGTTTCACACGCAGAAGAATGAAATTAAAACATAAAGAATAAAACAACAAAACCCCCGGATTGTACACGATTAATACGAAACTAAAATCGCAGGTTTCTTATTAATTTCACTTTGCAATAAGGATTTTCTATCTGTGTAATACCAACGTCATATAGTCTGATGCCGTGTTTATCTTCTGTTTACATCGTACTTCTTATAATTCCTTGTGTTGCTCGTACTCACGTTCATAACACAACTACCCTTTCTTCTATTCTTCTATTGATAAAGCACAATGATCTATTTAACGGTTAATTACGAGCAAACGTAAAGATATTTTAGTGCCTGTCGATGAAAGAGAGTGAAACCAGAATGAAGAAATAATAAATATAAACCGGATTAGAAGCTGTTATTGCTCGAAGCTTGATTGACAGCTCTTTCAAAAGAGAAACTAATAGTAATCATAACTTAGTTTCTTTATTTGATGCCTGGGGCTCAAACTGAATACAGACAGAAGTAGTACTCAGGGTCCAGTAGCTGCCGTATTGTACTTTATTTATAGATTCGCAGTGTGTAGCTGTAGCTTTGTCGTCAATCTCCACAGGAACTGAGTTCAAACACAAGAAGAAAAGTCACTTTGGATTAAAGCTGCAGTAAAAAGAACAGAGGAGACAGGAAGTTTCAGCGGCGAGAGCCTGAAGAGACGCCGCGTTTCACTGACCTTTCACCCTCAGTCCATTAAACGTCTGAGTGGTCGTTAAAAAGCAGTACACGCCAAAACATTGTACAGTGAGTCATCAGATGTGAAACAAAGTGAAATCCATCACAGGTGCGAGACACATAATGAGCCAGAGAGGCGTCGGTGACTCAGACGCTTTTTAGAATGAGTCATTGTTTCACAGCTGATCGATGAAGAGCTTCATCAGCTGTGAGGCAGAGCAGGTACGAGAGTCGGGTGAGAAACAGGAGGAAGACGTCGCTGTCTGTGCCTCGCATGAGGCGTCGCTTCAGGGGCCTGAACGCAACACGAGTTTTATCTAAGAACTCACAATCTAACGTCTTTGTTCCCTTCGTCAAAGTGGTTGTGTTTTCACTCCTGTCTTTGTTTGTACAGCAGGAAGAGGCAGAAGCTACAGAACAGATTCCCACGACACTTCCTGGAAGGATGAGACATTTGCAAAGAGAGAAGTGGATCTGGACGAATCTGGTGACTTTACAGAGTTCGCTGAATATGAGATTAAATGATGAGCGTTGTGAAACTGCATCAATCACAAGCAAAACCCGAACCTGATTTAGATTTCGGCTGCCATCAGTTATCACCTTGTGCAGTGACGCACTTCTCCCGATGCTTCCTGGAAGTTCGGTTGAGCTGGATTTCATCTACAGCTTGATTTTCACTTTTGGGGAAGAGGAGGAAGTCGCAGGGAGACAGACATGGCGAGTAGAGCTGGTGGAGAGCGGCAGTGTCATCGAGCCACAGTTATATTAGTTTAGTTTTCCCTGTGATGTGAGACACAATCTGAACCTGACGGATAAATATACAGACGTGGGAAGAGACACTATCAAGTGTACGGTCCTGTGCAGCAAGAAGACTGAACGTTTTGATCACACCTCATACACACAACTACAAAAAGTAAAAAGGACTCTAGATATTCTATGGATTATTTAATTAGACTTCAAGTGTGAAATCAGGAGAGAGAGAGCTGAGGAAGACACGCAGCAAAGAAACAAACTCCCAGTAACTGAACTCTGACTTCTCAGTAAACTAGACGCTACCTTCCTGTCGTGTATAAATATAATATAGATATTATATTACAATAATGTATATATATATATAAATGTGTATGGATCTGTTTACTGTAGTTTAATCTCCATCTGACCTAAGAACCCGATGGTTTTATAATCACCAGCAGCTTCACGTTGTTGTTTCATTCTGCTTCCTGTCATCGTACCTGATCGTCCTCGTCTGCCTCTGAGACGTGAGACGTCTCCGGCGGCTGTGAGATCTAACGCAGCGACAGCTTCGTTAAACCGTGTGACCCTCATCTGTGAAAACCAATCAACCCTCAGCCTGCCTCCAACTCCGAGACTCATTCTCCCATGAGGCCTAGCATTTCCTGCTCGACTCCCCTCTTCCTGTCTGCTGCTCATGTCTCCGTCTGCAGATAATAGATGAGATTTTTAAATCTTTCATATCGCCTCATACAGACGGCAAGAGCAAAAAGTCCCTGAATAAATAAGAGAGTAAATCCGTCCTGTTGTTCTTTCTCCGGACTCAACCTTCAAGTACAAGTCACCTGAACGTAGAGAGAGCGAGCGCTGGAGAAAGAGTCGCAGCGTGAAACCAGCGAGTTCATTCTAAACAAAGAGCGACAATGGAACCATTTACTACGCTCCTCCGTCATTATCCAAGTTACGTTCACCGCTGGTGTCAAGGCTGCTGCTGCCCGGGTCACATGAGAGGAGCACATCCAATCAGGAAGTGGTAGTTTTCAAACTGTGGCGTTTCCCAAAGGCTCCGGGACGCCACGAGTCATTTCAGCCGACAGCAGTGGTGTCGCACGTTGTTTCATTTATTGTAGGAAATATTTTACAAACATATTTGGGCTCTTGTATTCACGTACATGTTATAACTGTGTTTTTTCTGTTGTTGTTCTTTCATGTTGTGCAGCTGACTGCAAACCTAGTTTCCCACCTGGGATAATAAACCACTGAGCAGTTCTGCATTTCACAACTCGACGTATTACCGTGGCTGTGACCTGAGGCGGCAGCAATCAGAGGAATCAGGGAGTTTCCTCCTCGTGTCGTGCACGTGCGGTGACTAACGAGAGCTGCTGGGGAGTGCGTGCACGTGCAGGTGGCAGACGGAGAGGGTGACACCGACACAGGGTGAATCCCTCAGGGACTCTCGCTGCTGCCGGAGGTTCTGCTTCACATTACAAACTGAGCTCCGTCACGTCGTTTCATCTTCGCTGCACATTTTCAGATCAGCTTCTCTTTTTCTCAGCCTCCAGGAACAATAAGGAACGTTTCACTGGTCGTTCTCCTCAGCTCCGTCGTCTGGTTGTGTCATCGTTGTGTTTCTCTGATGACTGAGTGACTGTTGTGGGATCATCAGGAGTTTGAAGGAACTCTGATCTTCTCGATAAAGACGGGAGGGAAATAGAGAATAAACTCTCAACCCTGCAGCTACTAAAAATACTTTATACATTATTGAATCATACTTCTGTTTGTTTGGGAAACGACTCAGAGTATTGATTGGTGTTTTTTTTCAACAGGCTTTTATCACCGAGATGGCACTTGTATAATATTGATTCATCAAATCTATATATTTTATTGTATTATAATGATATTATCAGTCAAAATGAAGCTATTTATATATTTGATTTAGGTTTTGCTTGCACACTTATAGATTTTAGTTTTATTATAACACACTAAACAAAACAGCTAAACCAGACAAATGGAAACTATGATTCAGTCACACATTCAGATGTCTCTTCTTTTCAGTTACGACTCGACGACAGCGGTGAAGACAAAGCGTTAGAGTCACAGCTCCACCTCGTTGTCACTCCAACAAAAGAAACCAGAGCGACTGCAGAGACAATCTGCTTCCTGTTGACACCAGCACACGTATGATCCGTGTGCGTGTGCTGGTGAAACACGCTGTCAGACATGTTACATTATGAGTTACATTACAGTGTCATACTTCTTATCGTAAGTAAGTAAGTAATATCCAGTATCAGATCAAATAAGATCCACTGGTCACTGAGAGTAAAACTGTAAAACCACTGAGCAGAGCTGCTTCACAACTGGATTCAGAGGATGTTTGCATCAATGTCAGATATATGTGACTGATTATGGCAAAAAAAAATACAAACATCATTTCACTAAAGTTCAGGAGGTGATTTTCTTGGCTGTATAATTTCTCCCTCTCCCACCAAAGCAAGACATTTACCACATGTTTTAAATGTCTGAAATATTAAAGCTGGCTGAGGCTGCAGGAGATTTCTGCAAACAGAAGAAATGAACACAAAGTCTTATTTTAAATTATGGTCTGATGTTATTAAATGCATCAGTCCAGCTTCTCTGTAGATTACAAAGGCTCCGTCCTCTCTCTGCGTGTGATTGGCTGCGAGGAGATACAAGCATCTCACACCCATTCTCACACACACACACACACACACACACACACACACACACACACACACACACACACACACACACACACACACACACACACACACCACCACCTCTCCAATACTCTCTGGCAAGCGTGTGCACGTACAGGCCACATGCACGTGCACAGAGACTTCTCCTTTCCACCTGTGTTTGCTGGATGCGCTCGCTCACTAACACCGCCCCTCTCTGCTGCCGCCGGTGCTTTACATGAAGCTAATCAATGCACTGGCAGCTATAAATAATTCACACTCCATCCATCCATCAGCAGCCGAGGTGAAGCTGCTGCTGCAGGGCCCTCCTCGTCCAGGGGTCTGCATCCTCCTCATCCTCAGTGGACATCATCAGCTGCAGGAGGAGCAGGAGGAGGGACGATGCTCTTCATCCTGCTCTTCCTCCTCCTCTTCCTCCTCCTCTTCCTCCTGCTCTGCCTCCTCCCTTCCACACCCGTCACACCCACATGTAAGACATGGCGGTGAAAGAGAAGATGCACCTTCACCTGGTGGAGAGGATGGATAAACACCGAGCAGCAGCAGGAGGAGCAGGAGG
>NC_047160.1:26084943-26104943 GCF_009819705.1 Hippoglossus hippoglossus
TTAAGGTCTTTTTACGTTTTCTTTGTTCACGCTGACACGGAGCGAGGGAAGAGGATTTTAAAGACGCAGAAATAATCTCGATCTGCATTGAGACCCTGGAATCAGCCCAACCTTCCTCCATCCTCTGCTCCTGCTCGGCTTCACGGAAGCAGCTTCTATATTCGTCTCCTCTGTTTTAGTTCTGTTGCTCCTCCTCTGCTCTGATTAGTCCATTAGTCACAGAGACGACTCCAGTTTATCATCGGAGAACAAGCCATCGCTCCCGCTTCGCTCAACCATCCATCACTGTTGTGAGAGGCTTGATTTGAAAAACATAAGATTCATTGCTGCGGCATCACTTCCTCATTAGTGCAGCCGGGGGGGCAGGGCAGCGGTCGCACCAGCAACTTGTTTAATATGTCGAGTATGAGAGAAAACATGATGGAGAGTTGTGAGGTGAAAACAGGAACCGCTGGCTCGTTAATCTGCAGGAGGAAGACTGTGATTGGTCGAGGGAACCTCAGGAAGAAGACGTGTGGGGTCACATGACAGCGACCAGGTGCCCGACGCTCACAGACATCACGGCTTCAAACTAATGTTCCACAGCAGCTGTTGATACGAATATTAAAGAGGAGAACTGGGAATAAAATCCACGTCCAGATGATTACAGGGATTTGATTGGCTGGTGCTTCTATTGCCTCATTTAAAGTTGAGCTCTGTCGCTCAAAGTATTAACAACATGACGCGTTCTGAAAGTCATGATGTCACCTTGATACGGAGGCAGAGAGAGAGAAACACGTGCAAATACTGAGACGTGCTGCGAATTGTGACAACGTCAACGGAAATGTTTCCCGGGGACACAAGAAAGTGACGAACCTGTGAAGTTCCATCACCACTGACGAGCAGCAGACTTCACAAAGTATTGAACTACAGGTCCGTCACTTTTCTGGGTCCCCTGGAAACATTGCTGGTGTCGTTCTCACAATTTCGCAGCACGTCTCAGTATTTGCATGTGTTGTGACTTTTTGCAGCGTCAGATTGATGAAGTTGTTTTCTTAATTTGCCGTGTGTTAAGCTCGTCGATGCCTTGGAATCGAACCACCAACCTTCTGATTACAACCTCTACCTGCTGAACCACACGTCCACATTGTGAACGTAATAATTAGGTTTTTGGACAAAATAAGTAATTGAAAAAGTAATTTGTCACTATTTCTTTAAATGAAATATTCCCACTAATCTGTAAATGGAAATAAAATTGCAGCTCCAATGCAAACAGAAATGTTCGGTTTCTGGATTTCTGAATGAATCATGAATCCAATAATTTCTACATATTTTCCTGCTTTTGGATTTTAAATAAACCGAGTGCAGCAGAAATGAATGAATCCGGTGACAGTTGTTTGTTTTTAATCAGGAGGCCGAGAAGAAGAAATAATCACGTGTGCTGTCTGTAAGATGGATGCTGCCGTCCTCACTTCCTCTTTACGATACTCTTTGTACAGCTCAGTCCTCTGCCTGTGTGTGTCTGTTTGTGTGTGTGTCTGTGTGTGTGTGTCTGTGTGTGTCTGTGTGTCTGTGTGTGTGTCTGTCTGTGTGTGTGTCTGTCCTCCTTGTCTCTATCTGGAGTGTTTGCTGGAGCCAGCCGAGCGTTGCCGCTGTCAGCAGTTCACTGCCTGAGCAGAAAGAAAAGCCCTGACTCCTGCTCTTCTAGTTGAAGCAGTAATCTGCGTCCTCGCTGCTTCTTCCCACAGGTCAACACCACAACTGAGAAACCTGGACATGTCGTGTTGTTGTCAGAGACACACACACACACACACACACACATTATTTCTCTTCTTTACCTGGATTTTTCTCCACAGAATCTACACCGACCACCAAACTCTGTTTCTGCTCTTGTTGCCCGGACACTGTCGTGTACAACCACAGGTTTGAGCTTATTTTTTATGTATGTATACTTTTCAAAAATGTCATGAATCAACCGTCACGACCAAAGGAGCAAAATTGCGTTTAAAACTAGTGTTTTTAAAAATGTTCTAAGTCTTTTAAAGGTTGTTTTAACGCCACTTTTCTGTCCTATTCAGTCTTATGACTCTTTGAACAGATTTTGGTTGAAGACATGATTCCACAGAGAAAACCTTGATACTTCAGACATCGCTCAGTTTATAGAAAACGCTCGGATTCACACGAGATGCATTTCACTTTTATATTTTTGTCCCGAGCGAACGAGAGGTTTGCGTCGTCTGAAAATCCTCCATCTTTGCATCTCTGCACACGATGATTCACCTCAGATCTCATTTCAACAAAATCGATCATTTTAATCTGGAGAAACCAATTAAACCTTCGACAAGTAATTGCCTTTTGGAGAGCTGTGTGAAACTCAGACGAGGCTGCTCAGATCAGGTGTCGGCCTCATGTGCTCTTCGGTCATGAATGAGATAATCAATTATCTAAGTAGCTATTAAATTAGTCATGAGGAGATGATGAAATTTATCAACCAATAATATTTCATTAATTGTAATGCCGCTCACATGCGTCCACAGAAAACTTGATGTTTCTAGGTTTGGTTTGGTTCTTTGACGACAGACGGACGGAGGTGATGGTGGAACAGGTGCAGAACAAACTTCTGCTCATATTTATATACGTTTTTGTTTGGAATCAGTGTCCGAGCAATAAAATATGAGATTTCTTTGAGGATGTTTTTGTCCACATTTAAAATCCAGGAAACCCAGATGATAACTTTCATGTTTTCAGTCCTGAATAACATTTGTGTTTTCCGCCCTCGAGCTGAAATGAAATCCCGTTTATTTAGTGGACGATCAGGAAAACGTGAGCGAGAGAGAGAGTGTGACTGAGCATCAAAGATTCTCATCTCACCACAAGTCCAGGAATCAATCAGGAGCCTCGGGTCAATGCTGCACTGCAATTATCCAGAGCAGCGGAAGTGCCCTTTAACAGATACACAGCCTTATTCGTTTTGACTGAAGCAAATGGACGGGTGGGTCTGATTATCTCCCTGCACGCAGCTGCAGATCCTTAACACACACACACACACATGCACACGAGTGAAGACACAAATACCACTGATACAGACACGCAAACACACACACACACACACACACAGAGCTTGTCTGAAAGCATTAGTATCTGAGCAGATTGATCGGCGTGCACGAGCCCATCTGAGCCGAGCGGCTGATGAAACCGAGGAGGATCACCTTGGGAGACGCCGCTGCTCAATGAGAGTATCGATCAACATGAAACCTGATTTGGGCTGAAAGCTCGTGTGTGTGACACCGTTTCACCTTCTGCACAGAAGATTGAGTCCTGATGGTTCCAGTTACAGGGTCGGATTTGAATATTTGTAAAATGTCTCCGTCTCTGTTACATTCTCCGTAAACCAACATGTGAGAGTTGTACCCATAATGCAACAGTCCATCAGTCTCAGGCCATGTGACCCGGTGACCTGAAGTGGATCCAGTTCAGAGGAAGGAAAGATCCAGATCTAGTGAATCACATTAAAACTATTCAACAATATAACAGAGCTCAACGAAACTGGGAAGACGGGACAGGGGCCAAACGTCCTCAGGAAACTGAGAGATCGGACGTTTCTTGGACATTTGAACTGATTTAACAGGATATTGTTCATGAATCTTAATGTAAATCATACATATTTAGGGGACTGATATTTACGAGTGTACAAGTTGATACCTTCATAGGAGGGTCGTATCTCTTCAGCCACTGAGCAGTAAAAATAAAACTATAAACCTGTAACAATGTGGATCAGTGGATCAGTACAGAATCAAAAGGTTTATTTGAATCTTCAATAGTTTCAGATCTGTGTCCAAATGAACATGACGGATTCGGTGCTGGATTTAAGAGACTGTCGGGTCTTGGCAGAGAAACGAGCTCTGCACTCACATTCTACTTCTAGTTATTTGATTTAATTTCTATTTAAAGTTGTATGAAAAATAAACAACTCCAGTCGGACATTATTCATCTGTGTTCTCTTCCCACTGAGCTTTAACAACACATCAAAACAACCGGGATTTACTCTGTAGATGGAAAGGCAAAGGACGCTCCATGTAGAGCAGACCATTAAAAGTCAAATCAGACAGACCTTCCTGCTCGCAGGACGAGGAAGCCACACGAAGGAGACCCTGCAGGCGGCGTTATTTGATTTACAATCCCATGATGCTCGCTGGCAATCACATCCCCGGATATTGACCGACCTCTTCGCGACGTCTCTGCTACAATAAATAACAGCTGGGATCCGCTGGACGAACTTCAGGGACAATACAGAGCAGGACGCCACGTTCAAAACACGGGCTTGACAAGACAGACGGATTTCAGCTACGAATAAATCATAAATAACATAAATTTGACTATTTTTAGTTATTATTTTTCATTTTAAAGCCTGTAACTGGTGAAGAGCAACTTTCCTGAGCAGGATTCAAATAAACTCATGTGAGATTCTCTCGACTCGATGATGTGAAACGATAGAAAAACATCGACTCGTGTGCAAAAGCGTTTGTGGTTCATTTAAAAACATTTAGAGTTAGTGTGTGTGTGTGTTTATTTCATCTTCCCTCCATTTATGATCTAATCCGTCCGCCCACGCTGCAGCAGACACACGGTTCAAGGTCCAGAGAAATGAAACGAGTGTTTACGGCTCAGATTCTCTGTGAAAAGCTTCAACGTGAAAACTTCCCAGTTTCATTCTCCAGTTCTGTTCGAAGGCGACGCAGAGATTTACATCTAAACACAACCAGACTCAAACCTTCTCACTAACTTTACAAGAGTTAACTTAACAATATGTGACTGATCACGACACCAGGTATCAGCTCGTCAGCTTGTTTCTCTACTATAGATTTCTACTATAATCTATCTGCTAAAGAAAATGAATTAATTCAGATTAAACTTCTTAAATCTCATTATTTCTTTATATTTTGACAAATATCATCGGCAGTGTTTCAGTAATTATGTCTCTAGACACACGAGTATTAAAAAGAGACCATTTTTAATGTCATAAACAAAGAATATTTTACACAAACAATGTATTTACAGAACAGGGGGGTGTGTTTGTATCTGTGTATAAAACAGGGAATGAAGCCCACTGTTAGAGCACAGCTGCGCCACCTGCTGGTGATAAAAGGCTACTGCTGCTTCAGCCCGGTTTCCTCTGATCTCTACAGAATTTATTTGTTTCATCATGATGTTTCGCTCAAATTCAACAAGTAGCAGCTCAGCTCGGTCTCAGGAGTCATTGGGGAGGCCGAACAGTTTGACGGTGCCCGCCTCTCGGTTGTTGTCGTACTTGCCGTCCTTGTCGTCACAGGCGTAGGCCAGCAGCGGCCTCTTCGGGTGCCAGGCAACAGTGAAGGTCGGAGAGTCGCACTGAACCTCCCACAGCTTCTCTCCTGCAAAGCACGAGACGGGTGAGTCCTGTGTGTTTATGGGAAAATCTAAATCTCCAATCATTTGCAAAACGCTCTGACTTGTGGCACTGACCTGTTTCCACCTCGGCGATGTCTATGAAATGATCCTCGGAGGCAGAAGCCAACATCTTTCCGTCGTGGCTGAAGCTCAAAGTCCTCACAGGCCAGTCTAACCTGCAGTACAAAGAAATACATGAATCAATAAAATGAATTATCAGCCAGGACACTGAAAAGTATTTATTGGAAAACGTCCTCAGACACACACACTGACCTGGAGAAGCAGCGGACGCACACCAGCTCATCCACGTTCCACAGGCTGACCAGAGCGTCTGCACTTCCTGTGGCAAAGTATTTCCCCGTGGGGTCGAACTTGATACAGATGCAGTTGGACGGGTGAGCGTTGATGGACTGGATCGGCTTCAGCTCCGGGTAACTGCAAACAGAAGATCACTTTACTTCAGCTCTGAAACACACAGACCTTCACACCAGGGGAGTTCAACGTTACTTCCTCTGTTGGGTTTAGTTCGGTTCCTACCTCAGAATGTTGATGCAGCCGTTTCCGTTCGTGAGGAAGAACATGTCGTTGTCGTTACTCCAGGAGATCTCGTTCACCTCGAACTTGAACTGCTCCTCGGCCCTGGAGCGATGAGTCTTGGCGTCGATGAAGGTCACCACGTCGTCTTTGTTCCCGACAGCGATGGTCTGACCGTCAGGACTCCAGCAGATGTTGATGTTTTCTCCTGAGATGTTTAAAAATAATAATAATAACAATAAGACAGAGGATTATCAGGAATTCAGTGGTTCTCATATTGACCATAAACTAAATTTAACGATGGACGACATGACGGTTCTATAAATGTGAAGCCAAAACGTCTTGTTCACGCTGGTTATCATGTTTGACAGGTTTGGTTGTAATTAGTTATTTGATGATATAAAAACGAGCTGTGATGTCTTGATTGACAGCTGAGACTGACTCGTGATTGGTCGAGGAAGTGGAGATGTGTCGTCCATCTTTATTTACAGTCTAATATATTAACAAAGATCTTAGATTACATTACATTACATTAATCGCCTCCCTCACCCACCAACAACTCTCACAGATGGAATTAGTTTTAACTCGTGTTTTTAGAATCCCCCAAAATTACAGGTGTTGCAGAACAGCTAGTTTTCTTTTTACATGGTCTGCAGGAAACATTTTTTATATTCTTAAAAAAACCATAAACAACAAACTGGTGTTTGCTTTTCAAATCTCCCGTCGATCAAACTCCACCTTTGGTGTTGACGGTGGCGATGCACTTGGTCGTCCGGACGTCCCAGATGCGAATGGTCTTGTCTCCAGACGCCGTGACGAACAGATCCGGGTTCGTCGGATGCCAACAGAGCTGATCCACGCTGTCGCCGTGACCTCGGTAGTTGTTCTCTTTCACCTGGGGACAGAGACAAGGATTAAACTGGTGTCCAGCAACATGACACAGTGTTCACATCCCACTTCTCCGACCAGTGACCAGTGACCAGTGACCACGTAAACCAGCAGCAGTGGTTTACGTCCACCTCCTACTTTTCCTAATGATGGAAACATCTAGAGAAGTGTCCACAAACTGTGGCTGCAAACTACAATCACTGGTACCTAAATAATATTCAACTAAACTGAATGAAATACCACATTAACACAGTAAGTGTAACAGAATAAACTCTGCAGACAAGAAGTCCACTTATGTTTAATGTCATAAATATGTTTGCTTTCTTAATACAAGTTCTAAATATTTACTTCTATTTGTGTTTCATTTTAATTTATAGTTATTAACAATAAATCTCATGGTTTAACGATTCAATATTAAGCCTTATTCGTGTTTCTTTGTCCTGAGGGTTTGATAACGACACCTTAGGAGTTATTGACAATTCTTTAAATATCATCTGATATATTAAGTCACATCAGTATTCGCCCGAAAATCTGAACCAGTCAGGCTCCAATAATTCTTACATTTAGGAAAAATCAATAAATAAAAACTATATTCCAGATGAGGACAATATCATATTTAAAAACAAATGCATCGTGTTTTAATAAAGTGCAATTTTTCTTTAGATATAAATCAGATTTAAGGGATAATTATTCTGTTTTGAGTGTTGCACACTAAACGTAAGTATTATCAAGAAATTACCAAGTTATCTACATTAATAATACAACTCAGCATTGGCTGGGAATCAGTGGGACATAGAAAGTATTAACCAATATGTTTATATTAAATATACATAAAGTATGAGATGTAAACTGCTGTGTCCTGTTTATCTAGAGTAACATTAAAGTTTCCTCCTCTTCACACGTGTCCCTCAGAGGAAGTCTGACCTGAACCTTTGTGTCTGGACCCTTCGTTACTTTACAGAGTCGAATTGATAAAGATAATAACACAGATACATGTTTTAATAACCACTGAGTGAGAATCGATCTCGCGTCCACCGGTGCGCCGGAGCGAGGCTAACGTTAGCATGCTAGCTGCCGCTCACCAGACGGTCCTTCTCCAGGAGGAAGACACTCGCGGTCTTGTCGAAGGACCCGGACGCGAGTCTCCGGCCGTCGCAGCTCCAGGCCACCGAGTGGACCTTGGCGGTGTGAGCCGGGAACTCGCGGCTCTTGCTGTTGTTCCTGAAGCTCTCCTGCATCTCCTGGTAGTAACGAGACGCCATCTTGAAACACTACGTGATCATCAAGCGGCGGAAGGGGAAACAAGCGGTGGTTTGGTCGCAGCGCCACCTGGGGGCTCAGGAGGAGCACTGCGGGCATTGATATAGACCAGAAGTCCATTTGTTAGTTAAAAATATAAAATTAATAAAATAGATCTTTATCACATTTGATTCTTTATCAGTTCATTGTTTTATTTAGGATAAAATATAATATATCCCTTAATACTTAATACTTAACTGGATAGATCTAGATAGATAGACAGACAGATAGGGAGAGAGAGAGAGAGAGAGAGAGAGAGAGAGAGAGAGAGAGAGAGAGAGAGAGAGAGAGAGAGAGAGAGACAGACAGATAGGGAGAGAGAGAGAGAGAGAGAGAGAGGGAGAGAGAGAGAGAGAGAGAGAGAGAGAGAGCGAGAGAGAGAGAGAGAGAGAGAGAGAGAGAGAGAGAGAGAGCGAGAGAGGGAGAGAGAGAGAGAGAGCGAGAGAGAGAGAGATAGAGAGAGAGATAGATAGATAGATAGATAGATAGATAGATAGATAGATAGATAGAGATGGATAGATAGATAGATAGATAGAGATGGATAGATAGATATATAGATAGATAGATAGATAGAGATAGATATATAGATAGATAGATAGAGATGGATAGATAGATAGATAGATAGATAGATAGATAGATAGAGATGGATAGATAGATATATAGATAGATAGATAGATAGATAGATAGATAGATAGAGATAGATATATAGATAGATAGATAGAGATGGATAGATATATAGATAGATAGATAGATGGAGATAGATAGATAGATAGATGGAGATAGATAGATAGATAGATAGAGATGGATAGATAGATATTAATAGATAAATAACAATCTGCTGAAAAGCAGGTTTAAGGTTATTTACTTTTCATCAGAGGCGTCAGTTCACTTTTTCAAATGAAGACAAAACAACGCTTGTTTCTTTTCGATTTGCAATTTATTTCAAGTGATGCTAAACTGAAAATCCATGTTTTAAAAAACCTTTAACACTCCATTTATTTCCCAAACACACACAATATCTATCGTCACCCAAACTCTGTCGGATGCAGTAAATCCCTTTAAGTAGCCACGAGGTCGACATCAGTACGAGGACCTGACACACCCCAGCTGCAGGCCCCCCCCCCCCCCGGCCCTCTGAGGCCTGTGCAAAGCCTTGATATGCATAATGCTCAGGCCAGAGGCAGCTGTCAGAGCTCCGAGGGTGGTTTCCTGTGCAGCCTGGCTGCTCAGTGACATCTGGTCCTTTGCATTAGAATAAATACACCTAAAGAACGAAATGCACTTGTAAATGTGAGTCTGTGTTTTAAGAAATATCGACAAGGTGTGAAAGCATCATACAAATGTGCCTTATGTAATTGCATACTCTTCAAAATTATTCTTCACGTTGCATCGAGTGTCAGGAAAAGCTATATATAGACAGCAGGCCCTACAAAATAAAAGTCAAGGAATGCACGTGGCGGTGAGCGAGTCGACCGAGTACAGACACAGCAGGGGGGCGTCTCAGAGTATATGTGCATACAGGCATACAGGAGGTGTGTGGAAGACGTCTTATCTGTGGTGGAGGGACGATGACGTGTCTCATGGGTTTTAACAACACAGTGATTCAGGACCTGAAGGTTTAGAGGCAGAGAAAGTGCACAAACACCGGACGCCTTCCGAAGACCCTTTTCACCAAGAGTTTAAAATAACAATGGCTCAGTTGGTTTCTCCCAGATGTTTCTCGTCAAGGCCCCTGATGTGGGTTTGGTGACATTTTGTCCCATGGACCCTGAGAACTTTTCCGTCAGCTGTGATTTAGTTGTGATGTTCGGTGGGTTTCCATCCAGATACGGAACAAATGTATCCACATTTCAAAAGAAAATGTGATTTGCAGATTGTGTCCACGAATGCTACACACCAATATGAGAAGTTATTAAGATAAACAGCAGATGGCGCCATTTGTGATTCAGTCAGATGCATCGAAGCTATTACAGAATGCGGCCAACACATTTTTCTTGCAGCTGCTCGGTCCACAAAGACGCAGAAAAAGAAAAGAAGGCACACGTAACTCAAGAGAGAATCTTTTTGGTTCATATATATATTTAATGCTATTTATTATCTAGGTTGTTGGATGAGTTTCTTCTTCTGCTGATAATCACTTACTCGAGAAACATTGAAATAAGACATTTCTCTGTATTAATTCGAGAAATGTCACAGATCAGTTTTCATCTCTTCTCTCATTGGATGTTTTAACAACCTGATTCATGTTGTGATGTTTTTTTCCATTCGTCTGCTTCAATCTCAGTCGAGCATAACAAGTTTTCTTTCAACATTTCAGGATGTCTTTTGAATTTCTTGCATTTCCTCGCCGTAAATAACAAATCTGCATGAACCATGATGGAAACCCACCTACTGTCTTTTCTGTTGTTGGAGAAACATCTTGTTCTTTTCTTTCAAAACCTGAATTATTACTTTTCCCACATTTGTCTGATTTCCACATCAAACCTCAGACACACTGATAGTCGACCTGCTGAAACCTGGACGTGAGAAATCCTCTGCAGAAAACATGGAAGTGCTTCTCTTCCACGTGCAGGGATTTCTGGACTATTTTTACCCTGGAGGTGAAGTTGGATCTTTAACAGTCCGGCACAGCGCATTCCTTCTGATGACACAAAAGACCTTTGTGTCATCGAATAGAGAAAACAAATAAAAACATCAACCTAAAGCTTCGCAGTCGTCGTACAAGTCGAAGTGTTTGAAGAAAACTGAGGCTCGGTGCAAAAAAAGGTGCAGCTTCCCTTGTAACGTTCAGTCATTTCGTCCTCGAGGATCCACGGGTTTGTTCTAAGAAAAAATAACTGACGTACAGTAGATTGATAAAAACTCAGAACACCATCTCACTGTAGAAACTTCACACTGACTCACTGTCGCTGAGTCACCAGCACAAGCAGGCAGCACTGTATCTGATATTTTAGCTTTATATTTGTACAGTGTGAGGAATCTTCCATCTTTATTTACAGTCTACGTTGGCAACAATTGCCTTTATATGAAAAAATGCTAAGACAGGAGATATTCACTGTCGTTTACATTGTTTTTTTATTTTTAAATGAATGAACTTCCGCATATATTTGATGCTCAAACTGGTTTGGACTGAAAACAATGAAAGTTGACTTATGTCTTAACAGTGAAAGTCTGAGTTGGAGAAGGTTTCTACAGAGGCTGGAGATCGACAGCGAGCACAACCTGAACAGTTGATCTAAACTCACTCGTTCACAGGAGATGTTTGAACTCAACTTCAACGTGTGTCAGTGAAGCAAGAAACTCTTCAGGAAATACTTGAACCAGAACTGTTGGTTTGTTTTGATGGGATTGAACCAAACATCTTCTGATCTGAGTGAATATCAGTGACATCGGTCGTATCCATCAAATAATCTGATAGATATGAAACCAAACCCAGGATCCTCGGCCTCCACCCTAGCACTCAGCGCTGCCATTGACCGGACCGGCGCAGACGGTGGCGTGTGCGTTCTCACCAGGTTCTCCGTGGTCAACTCCGTTCGACTGGACATTCTGATCATCCTTCCCAGCGCTGTTTGGAGAAGAGACGGAAACACAGTTAAAAGAACTAATATTGTTCATGTTTTTAACACTGAATATTCAGTCAAACTCGTAAACACAAGGTGCGTTTAAATGCACTTTTGTGACCTCGGAAAACTGTATTTTTGGACAGTGATGCTCGACCTGTTGACGCAGCCGTTGCTGAATTGGTTCTCTGCCGTCTCCCTCTCAGACAGCGAGCTGCAGGACCTCCTCTCCTGCCAGGAGCCGGCTCTGGCCTGCTTGCCCGTGTCAGAGCTCTTCCTCCGGGCCACGATAGGTCCCGGCCCGGAGCCCCGTCTCTCTGAGCTCAACCTGGCTGCCGCCGGGTCGGAGGAGGCGCTCAGCCCCCCCGGCGCCTCCGGATCTTTGCTCGAGTCGCTGCTGGTTCTCCTCCCGTTCAGGCTGTCGCAGGAGGAGACGTGGCTCAACTGGCCGTCGTCTGAACATGAAGAAGAAAAGAAAAATGCAATTGAAATCTTGTTGACAGATTTAGAAAATAAAATAATTAATAATATTTTTTTGCACATTGTTGAGCCCTAAACACAACATTGTGTCCACAGTGTAAATGACTCCTGACCTGATAAACACTGCCAATAGGGAAATTCAACATTACTTCAGTCAGTATATATTTTCTTTATCTTATTTTCTTTATTATCTGTTTGACTAGACTCAGTCACACGTGCAGTTGAAATATCTCTGCACACTTTAAATCAAGCAGCTGTGGTTACGTGGTTTATTCTGCTCGAGGTCAATCAATCATGGAAAAGCAGATAAATCCACAGCAGCAGTTTCTGACCTCATTATATATATATATAAATATAGTGTTCATTCTGAGGTGCAGAGCGCCCTCTTCTGGACACACAGGTTTTAACTGCTACTACTTCTCTGTGCTGTCACAGCAGGAGTCGAACTTGTGACCTCAGTAAAAACCACATGTGCACATTGACAGACACAGCGACGTGATAATTAACAGAACCACCTTAATATTTATGAACTAAGATGTTTTATTTGAGCCTTGACTCTAAGATGAGTCTGTAAATCAGAGGTGATTTCATGAGGTCTCTTCCTCAGACGTGTTTACCTGCAGCTCCGGCCTCGCCTGCCTTGTTGCGTCTGCGTCTCAGGATGACCTCCAGCTCGCTGTCCTTCTTCCCCGGAGGGGAGGGGCCCGACTCCTGAGAGCCTCGACTCGGGCTCCTCTTCACCGTCTCCTGCAGAGAAATATAAATTCAACACACACTCTGACACTGAATCATAAAAATCGATTACATCTACATACTTTCCTTTTCCTATCTGTGTGTATGTAACTTTGATTTGCAGGTAAAAGAATAATATTTTAAGTATTATTATATAAACCAACCTTCAACAATGTTAGAAACATGAATAACTTCACTGTCTAATGTTTATTCGCCTATAACAAAAGAGCCATGAGCTCTGAAACGATGTATGTATACTAATCATTTTACCAGGATGCCTTTCAGTTCTTCCATGGCGCTCTCCTGTGGTTTCTCCTCACACGGTGGAGGCGGCTGGAGGAAGAAAAACACAAATAATCAGAGTTTTGTTTTTCTTGTGATCAGTTTGAGAACAACACAGCTGCTGCGTCACAGCATCACAGAAAACCTGGAAATTTCAGCTTCTAAATGTACATCTACAAACAAGGAGTTTCTGAGCGCTGTAGCACGGTGTCAGTGAAGGGACACCGCAGGAACTCACAATTATACTGTTTCAAACATGAAAATGTCAGGGGAATAGTGTCTGGACATGTTGTGTAGTTAGTGTTTGTGAAGCAGCAGCAGCAGGTTGTCGGGTCCGACTCGTTCACACCAACAGGAACATGTGGGGAACATCCAGGCGAGGGGCGGAGCCTGGATGGAAAGATCAGTGTTGTTGTTTACAGCTCCTCCACACCGGAGTCGGCCTCAGCACCAAAAGCTCTGGAATGTCCTCGTCTTTCCAAGTTGACGTCTTCGTCTTCTACGTGTACGGCTCCTCTTCTTCATCCTGAGAGATTTGTGTTCTTCCAGTTTCACGTCCGTCACGTGTTAGAAACCTCATCAATACTTGAATTTTCCAGACATTTTCCTGCTGTATTCTCACATTGAGACCCTCTGGAAAAATTTCCAGAAAAGACTTCAGTTTATGTCTGAAAGCAGCTTTAGTGAAGCTTCATTTAAGGGAGGAACAATAAAGAGTGAACACAGTGTCCCGGTCAGAAAGGACGATAAAATGCCATGTGTTCAACTGATTAAAATTCAAGGGTCTCGTCTGTGTGTGTGTATTTGTGTGTGTGTGTGCGTGTGTGTGTTTATGTGTGTGTGCGTTGCGGCCCCCTGGGGAGTGACTGTGGCATCACGTCACAAGATTGATGCAAACGTCAATATACTCACTTTTACTGCTGGTCTCTGTGGCTGCACGAGGCAGAACATGGAGGAGAGAGAGGAGAGTAATCATCCGGAGTGAAATCAGACTCTGAAACGACCTCGTTATGTTTACACACGTCATCATGTTTACAGGAAGAGGAGTTACACTCACATTTGGTGACGAAGCAGGGACGAACTTTGAGGTGCTTTGTTTCTGTTTGGGATAAAAGATTGATTTTTTTTTAAATCTTTCTCTCTGGTGTCAGGGTGACATGAACTCTGACCTTTGACCCCTTATTATTATAGGACACAGGGTCAAAGGTAAATGAGGACAAAAGGTAGAAGACGGTTTATTCTAAAAGATTTATGATAATAATAATGATTCCAACTGAATTTGACGTCGGTCATGAGAATTATATAAACTATGTGGCTGATACAGGTTTTAGATTCTTTCCAAAGGAAATCATGTTATCATGTTATTCATGATCAGAAAACACTTAAATATTTAAATACAGATGAATGGAAACCACTGCGGTGAATAAACAACCAGACAACAGATATCAATGGTCTCTGTCGTCCTAACCTTGCTGCCCTGGCTCTTGACCGGCCGCAGGACGACTCCGTGTTTGATCCTCTCCATCATCTCGTTCACCGCCTTCACCTTCACGTCGTCCGAGCCCTCAGAAGCTGGAGAGTGTGACAGAGAAGCAGCTTTTATATACTTTGCATTTTTATCCATATCAAATCCCCAGTATATATATTCACTCATGTGACAATATCTTTTATAAATTAATTTAATTACGTTTTTACTTATATTTAAAATTCACCTGCCTTAAACGAGACTATTTTGTTTTAGCCGTATCTTATTTAATTTATAGCTTAAGAATTTCCGATATTTTTTATGTTCTACCCGACATTAATTAGTTTATGTGTGAGATCAGTGCTATAGTTCTATAGAAATAAAATCATTATTATATGATGAATGTGAGAAGACTCACATGCAGGCTCCTCTGCCTTCACAGAGGCTTTGGAGCCTTTTGAAGACTTTCTCATGATGGCGATCAGAGAACTGAAGGAGAGAAAAAACATTTATTTATTTTCCTGATCAATGATTATTACAAAGCATAAATATTGTTGTGTGATATGTATCATGCGTGTTCGGGATGTTCGCTCCCTTCCTCACCTGAGGGGGTTGCATCTGGACGGGGGAGGTGGAGGAGGCGGTGGCGGGGGAGGAGGAGGGGGAGGAGGCGGCTGTGGGGGAGGAGCGGGAGGTGGGGCCACTCCAGGTTCAGGGGGAGGGGGTGCTGTGCTGGTCGTCATGGTGATCTTTTTCTGGGTCTCCTGGAGCTCGTAGACTGTGGAGATGAAAACAATGGGAACAGATGAAAGTACTATAATACTACTAACACCTACTTTAGCACTAATGGTAATACCAGTACTATTTGTCCTGCTGGTACTGATGGTACTGCAGATGCATGAGGTGCTGTTGTTATCTACTTCTCCTGTGGGAGCTATGGTGACAGAAATCCTTCAAACCTCCACATTTTCACTCCAGAGTGACGCCTCTTACCCAACACAGCATCTCTGGTCACAGTCATTTATTTATTCATCTGTTTTTGTCCTGTTTAAAAAACGGTTTGTGGTTGAAGTCGGTTTTCGGTTCGGGGGCCTGACGGCGTGTGTGACCCATTTTAAGGTTAATTGTTTGCCAGATTTCCTGCAGCAGATGGTCAACGGTCCGTGTTGACACAGAAATAAACAACCACAGTGACGGATGTGAGTCGACAGGACATCACTCTGTTCAACTCACTTCAAGCTTTAGGGAATTTAACAATTTCATGAATTTAAATTTATTCAGATTTTACTGGATTGTCAAGAAGACAAATGTTGGATTTATGGTTCAACCACAGAAATTCATTTTGGAGTAAAACTGCTGCAAAACAAAACTGTGTCAATATTTTATTTTATTTAGGACTAACAAAAAGTTTTATGACAACACTGGGAAAATGGAAAATATCATAGATTCCTCCTGCATCATTTTGGACACATTTCCCCCAAAATTGAGAGAGTCTGTGGATTTTTTCAGACATGAAGCTAGTGCTGTAGAATCTGTGCTATTTCTGTAGTTTAATGTTGTATTTTACATTAAATAGTATATGTTTTTAAATTGTCAAAAACACTAATGTTTGCAGAGTTCAGTCAGATTTTCGTTGCAGCTCAATCAAAGCTCAAACTGGGTCGAACCACATTTGCCCTAATGGGATGTAAAAGTATCAGTGCATATGTTAATTGATTGTAGATCTGATGTGTGTGTGTGTGTGTGTGTGTGTGTGTGTGTGTGTGTGTGTGTGTGTGTGTGTGTGTGTGTGTGTGTGTGTGTGTGCGTGTGTGTGTGTGTGTGTGTGTGTGTGTGTGTGTGTTCAGTCCCACTGGTCTCCAGCTCCTCCTCAAGAACCCTGATACCTCCCGCCCCACTGTTTACACCTTGTACCAACTAGTGTGCGTCTCCACCTCTGCCCACCTCTGTTCTCCAGCCCCTCGTTCTTTGTCTCCACCTGCTGCAGCCGTCCCTCCACCTCCTTCTTCTCCACCTCCAGCAGCTCCAGCTGCCTCTGCAGCGCCTCCAGCTGCTCCTTCACAGAGCTCTGCTCCAGCTGGGCCTCCAGACTCTGCACCTACACACACACATGGACATATTTCATGATTCATTACATGGAAACACAAGAGGAAAACACAGGTAAATGTCCAACATAAGCATCTCAACCTTCTGGAGAAGGCACCAGGGTCTGTATGTCTAGTCTTGAAGGACCCATTTAAACTTTGTGACCTTAATGAATCATATGTGATCCTCAGTAAACCTCATGTCCCATCGTGTGACGCAACGACTAAAATGAAAAGGCCTCTGACGAGTGAAGACATCCCTCAGAAGGTGGTGGAGACCAGAAACAGAGCTAAAGTGAGTGTTGGACTTCACAATAACTGGAACTATCTGTCACTCACTGGTTTTCCAGTGAATAAACCGAAGAAGAACAAGTTTTCCTAGTTCACCTTCTGCTGATGCTGCAGACGCTCGTCCTCCAGGGTTTTGGTGATGGCTGCCACGTCCTCCAGAGCTTTGAGCAGCTGAACGCTGGGCTCAGCATTCTGCAGCAGCAGCATGCTCTGCCTGTTGGCCTCCTTCTGCTTCACCAGCATCTGCAGGAGACAGAGGAGGAGGAGGAGGAGAGACAGAGGGAGGGAGGGGTGGAAGGAGTAAAGGGATGAAGATGAGTGTGGAGAAGAAAGATGAATCCCTCTCACCTTCTACATTTGAACACATTGTCCCAGTTCATCCATCCCAGTCTGTTTTAAACCTACAGGCTCTTCATGTTTCAGGTCAGTAAACAACTGATTCAGGTCGATTCATTAAAACCAGAAACCAGTTTATTAACACAACAACACCAGGTCCCAGTTTATCACTGAAGCATCACAGCGTCCCTCCGGCTGCCTTCATGGAAAACACACTGATTTTACTTCAATGTTTTTGGTGCAAATACTAAATCTACCCAAGGTATTTTCTCAGCTTATAGTTTCCACTGTGATAAACAGAAACAATTACTTTATACAAAGATTTTTCTCTCCTTGAAATAATAATTCATATGCAAATATCAATACCATTGATCAATATGTAATTAAGATTGAATCATTATACAACTGCTGCTATGTTACTGACATTTACTACAACCTGTGGATTGTACATTACATTACTTCCTATGAAGTACTTTTGCAATCTCAATCCATCCTATCCACCGTGTGTCTTTTGACTGCACACTATGTAGTACTATGTTTTGAGTACTAAACATGTGATTGCAGTGCTGTGTATTTATACTGCGTTGGCCGAGTGTTTCTCTATCGTTACCTCGTGTGCGTAGGTCTCAGCTTTGACCCTCAGGTTCTGCTCCAGGTCCAGTTGCTCCGTCATCCCATCGTACTCCTGAGTGGCCATCATGGAGACTAGAGAGACAAGAAGACAATGAGGCTCAACACAGACAACTACTGATTCTTCATGTTTATCATGAACATACATTTACCCTTTTCTATTCAACCTGTATCTACGTTACTTTCACAAAGCCTGACAGTACTGTTAGCATGTTAGCACAAACTATCCAACGGTAACATGACAACTAACTTGTTTCATGCTAATAGTAGCATACTGACATTCATGATAACAAACTTTAAAACTAACTTGTTTCCAGCTAATATAAGAATGTGCATGTTAGAAAGTACTATTCAAGCTGTCAGCATAGCATTTTATGCTAATATTAGCATCCCAACATGCTAATATTAGCAGGAAACACGTTAGCAGGATAGTAAATGCTACTACTACAATCCAACTAACGGGTTTCAGGCTAATATTAGCATGTTGATGTGCATGTTAGCAAGAACAATCCACTTTACTTTTCCATGATATATATTAGAAAGTTAACGTATATAAGCAAGTAGGTGACTACTAATATCCAACTTACTTGTTTCATGCTAGTATTAGCATGTTAACATGCATGTTAGCATAAACTAGCCAGCATGTCAGCATGGTAACATGGCAACAAACGTGCTATATGCTAATAATAATTAGCATGTTAGCATGTGTGTGCAGTAAGTGTATAACGCTATCCAGGCTAAATGTGTTTTCTCACCTCTGTTGAATCTCTTGATGGTTTTACTTTGCTTCTCGACAGTTTCACGAAGCTCCTTCATCTCCGTCTGATTTCTCTCTGACTGCAAACAGTGAAACAAACTCATCATTATTTACTCGTACTATACAAATAAAGCCATATCTTAGCATAATTATCTTTCTATCTGAATTTAAAATGGAGTCAGCGCTGATCCAGAATCAGCACAGGACAGTGCCACCGAACTTGAAGCTGTGATGCAGGTGAACATCCGCCCTCACCTGATTGGTCAGCTCATCAATCCGTTTCTGCTGGTCGTGGATCTGACAAACAAAATTCTTCTTCTCGTCCAACAAGCCGGTCACCGTGTCCCTCAGCTCTGACACAACACAGAGGACACGTGAGAGTCAGGGGCCTTTGTGGTAATATATCAAATAATTAGGTACACGTTAAAAATGCCATCACAAAGACTGACATCATTTTTGAGATTATTTTTGTGGTGCTGATGTCGTGGCTTCATCGTAGAAAACAAAAGTTAGAGCAAGAAATCCTGGAGAGCACATTGTTATTTATGAGATGATTCATCTTTAAGTTGATGGAGGAGTCAGACTTTTTGACTCATGTCCAGTGGGACACATCAGGTGAGTCTACTTATTTCTACTACCTGCTAAATTACTGCACGGTCTGTGTACACCAATGTGTATAGTTAACCAGTTCATTAGAAAGCACATAAAGCGCCCTAAATAATTAAAATGTACATTATTATTAAATAGATCCTGGCTCAAACAAAAGGAAAATACAGATAAATGTCCAAGATAAACATCTCAAGCTTCTGGAGAAAGACACCAGGATTTGTAGGTTTAGTCTTAGAGGACCCACTGAGCATGTGCTCAATGAATCTAAAAGCAATTTGCACATAAGACTCCGGGTATTTTTATGTAAAGGTTGACCTTTCGTCCTGATTGTGGTGCTAGCGGTCAAGGTCGAGGGTCACCAACATTTGAACTGGTTGTTTGTTGAGTCTAATTCTGCGTGTTGTACCTTTGACCTGTTGTTGATACTGTATGAAGGTGTCTGGGCTGGCGTCTGCTGCGTCTGCTGCGTCTGCTGCGTCTGCAGCGTCTGCGTCGGTCTCCAGTGCGATGCAGTCCGAGATGCTGGGAAGCAGCTCGTCCAGAGACGTCCGAGACGACAGGCTCAGGTACTTCAACTTCCTGTTCTCACAGTTGAGCTGGAGGTCAAAGTTCACAGGGGGTTTACGGCAATGACAGAGTAATTA
>NC_047160.1:26109943-26207443 GCF_009819705.1 Hippoglossus hippoglossus
TATCACAGTTAGCTCCCAGCTACATGTTCACTTACAGGAGCATTCGATGACATATAAAACAAGTGTAACATGTGACTGGTTCACTGGGCACCAGGCAGGACTCTTACTTCTGACTTTTTTCTTAAAGTAGATCCTGTCACATATTTTTGGTACCTGCTTCCTCCTCATATATATTTATTGTTTGGGAAGCTACTTTTGTCATTTGTATATTTAATTCCATTCTTTGGTTTCTGTGGAAACACTTTTTTGCATATGTGTGAATTTTTCTAAAATAAAGATATCCCTTGCCTGACTCTTCGGGTCTGATTTTAAACTCTTCTTTTAAACCCCCCCCCCCCTGACAGGCGTGTTTGACACTCAGCTCCTGAGCGCTCGGCTGCTTTCTGCTGCTCTTGCTCAACATGAATCATAAATTACAGACTCAGAGACAGTTTCTCCTGGTTTCTCTGCTGAGGGCAAAGAAACCTTTTGGCTTTTGCACTTAAGGATGATACGTCAGACGCTCTGAGTCACCTCCTCTAAGAAGAAGCACATCAGTGATAGTTTCCCTTTTTAGGACATTTTCTCTCCTCAGAGTCTGAAGCTTCATGTTTGTTCCATAGTTTCATCTGATCTGTTAGTTCTGGTTCCACATTGTAATTTAGGGACTAAAGAATTCTGTCTGACATACGTACGTCCTGTGGTCATCACCTACGTGGGCGGAGTCTACCTGTACTTGACTCTGATTGGTTTGTAGACGGCGTCTGACGTGGGCGTGTTGTCAGTTGGGGGGTTTCATTGGTTGTCATGGTAACATCATGATGGTATTACTGGCAGCATCAGCACCTTCAGGCACAGTACTCCACAGTACTCCACAGTACTACAGTACTCCACACTAGTTAAAATGCACCAGATGAACGTCCACGTGGTTCAAACATTATATTGTTGGAGGTGAAGACTGCAGCTGCTTCCTCTTCTTCTTCTTCTTCTTCTTCTTCTTCTTCTTCTTCTTCTTCTTCTTCTTCTTCTATTGTTTAATTCTGTCTCTACTTCCTGTGATTGGTCCAAAAGTCCAAACTATCCAAACAAGTGTTTTCACTGCAAACCAACAGAACCTGGTTCAGTTTGATCCAGACCCAGAACACCTCTTCTGCTCTGAGGAACCTTTCACACCTGATGTTCAGGTTCAGACTGAACTGAAGAGTCTGAAGCTCTGAACCAACCTGTAAATACTTTGTGCATGACCATGAAGCTTCTGCACCAAACATGTCTGGTGAATTCACTCTGGTTCACACTGTTCATATAAAGATCATATAACCCAGACACTGCAGATTAAATTCAGCCTCAGTGTTTACTCACCCTTCCATCATCTCAGGTCAGGTCACGTTTTCACTCAGTTTGACCTTTGAGATTCAAACGAGGCTGAACTCTCAGCTCATTAGATCTATTAACATGTGTCTGTCACATGTGGAGGAGCAGGTAGAAACTCCTGAAGAAGGACCACACTCGTCCTTCCCCCGTTTTCTGCTGCTGAATTATTCATGAGGGCAGGTTTTAAATAATGAATGGGAATAACATGACAGGAGCGACTGCTGTCGTCTCTGGGGAGAAGCAGTGGATGAATAAATGAGTGAATGAATGAGAGACTGAATATAAGAGGATCAGAGTTTTCTGCTGACTCTTCCCAGTGAGCGAGTGGACGTGTTGATGAGGTTTCTAACACGTGACGGACGTGAAACTGGAAGAACACAAACATCTCAGGGTGAAGAAGAGGAGCCGTACACGTAGAAGACGAAGACGTCCACTTGGAAACACGAGGAGGTTCCAGATCTTTTGGTGATGAGGGCCGACGCCGGTGTGGATGAGCTGTAAACAACAACACTGATCTTTCCACAGCAGAGTTTATACGTCATGTCCGGCCTCCTGCTGCTCTACAGGCTCCGCCCCTCGCCTGGATGTTCCCACATGTTCCTGTTGGTGTGAACGAGTCGGACCCGACAACCTGCTGCTGCTGCTTCTCAGGACAAACACTAACTGCAGGAAATGTCCAGACACTATTTTCTGAACATTTTCTGAGGTTTAAACGACTTCTGTGATGTTAAAATGTAGATTTTGTAAACTCGTAGTAAAGAACCAGCTCACATCGTCCACTGACACAGTTTTAACAACAAAAACTGAAACTGAAGAGCTTCACTTTTCTACATAACCTGAAAACAGCCGGAGGATTTTAATCTCAAGACGCTTCCAGCAACATGTACAAACTTTCACATTTCATGTTTAACCAGGTGTGAAGCAGCTCTTACCTCTGAGAATAGTCATGACAGGAGTCAGGAGCTGCCGTCAGCCTCGTCTCTAACACTAAACCTCGATCACAGGTCAAAGAACAAACGCCCTTCTACCGTTGGCTAAATACCCTGGCAGTCGCCGTGGAAACAAGGACATCCAGCCCTCCCCACGTCAAACAAACCCGCTCAGAGGACGAGGTGTCGGATGATGTCACATGTGAGGAGGGAGGGTGTGAAGGTGTGAGGGGGAGGAAGTGAAGGTGTCAGCTGTCAGCGTGTAGGAGGCTTAGAGGAACATGAAACCTGGATAAATTGAAGAGTTAATTTAAACATATTTAACCTTTTATGGATTTTTTTTTACAACTCAAACATATTCTCCCAAACGCTGAGATACATAACTGGACGAGTTCAAATGGACCTGTAACAAAGTCAGGGGATCACCACAGTTCATCCTCTGAGGACCGTGAATATCTGTATAAAAGAATGAACCGACAAATAAATAATATCGTCTGTTCTTTTGTCTACAGGTTTGGTTCTTGGTGTAAAGTGAACGTTAAATCTTTGTCTGAGCCATATTTTAAATAAAGTTGTGTGAGTTTGAACAATGGCTGGTGTCTGTGGTGATGGAGGAGTCTGAGGAGGCGGAGGAAGCTGGACTCACCTCTCTTGATGTGTTTGAGTTGTCTCTCGGCCTCGTCCCGCTCCTCCGTCAGTCTGTGGCACTGCGGGAGGAGACACCAGGGTCAACACATGGGATCACGTTCCACAACAGACTGAATATACAGGTCATCGATACCAGCGGAGTTCAGTTACACAAAACACACAGTGAGGGAGTCGCACACATCACACACATCACACACATCGAGTGTTCAGAGGACAAAACACAAAGAACCACATTTAAAAAGACACAAACAGAACCTGAAGACATTTAAATCCAATGTGGTGATGAATGAGTCAAACACAGGAAATTCATCCAGGAAGCAGAGGATCGACTCCCGTAGCTTCTTACTTTCAATTTATTTTTACTTTTCACTTGTTTCAGTCTCTGCATTTCATTCATTCTTTCACTCGTTCTTTGGTTAGACTAAAAAACCTTCTGGTTAGATTTAAGCAATTAAAATACTTGGTTAGCTTAATGATCTATACATTGACTAAGATAGATGACATCACTGCTCCCACAAGTGAAGCCAAATCATCTTGACTGACCCCAAAGCCTCCTCCATGTCAGCAGATGGGACAACGAACATGTTTTTAGTGTTTCTGTCTTCACGTTTCTGATTAGTTTGGTTTTAAACAGGCTGAGATGTCATGATTGACAGCTGAGACTGACTTGCCATTGGTCAAGCGAGTGTGTAGGCGGGACCTTGATACTGGGGCTGCAGAGACTCAAAATCGCAAGATGGCCGCACCAGTATCCAGGATATTTTAAATTCATTTTTGCAGAACAAAAGAACCTGGCAACGCGTCGTCCATCTTTATATGAAGTCACTGCTTATCTTCATATTGAGCAATACTCAGAGGAATTAGAAATCTCACCTGAGAGTAATTCTGAACTCAAGTATTCTAATTAATATGCAGGCAGTGAACGCATCATTGGAGCTTTTGAGGAGGAAATCCGCTTTTCTTTGTGTCCTGTGAAATCCTCACATGCTCCAGCAGCAGAAGGACGGAGGAATCAGAAAGTATCTCAGGAGATTAGACAAAGTGCAGCACCAACAGATTTCCTGTTCACCCTCTCCTCCATTTAAACATTTGGTCCGATCCCCCTCTCCCAGCTGAAGGCTGCACTGCCCTCGTCTCACGACGTTTCCTCCTAATGACACAGACAACCTTTCACTTCTGATAACAAACGGACCCTCTGTGCTGCTGCTGACTTGACGGCTGCCCTACAAAAAGCCCCAGAAACAGCTCGTAACTGCTCATTTTCACATCCATCCCATGGAAGTATCGCCTGTTGGGTTATATTAAGGATGAGCAGCTGTGGTGATGAGGCCTGGTCAGCGCTGCCCGACGGGAAATGTTCTTACAAGAAGCTTAGAATTATCATATTTTGAGGAAAATTATCGTACGCAAAGAGAGTAGGGATGGGAAGTTCAATAGCGACGTTGATATTTTGACATGCAGTTGTTTTGAAACGCTGCTCAGAAAATGTGGTTCATGTCACGTCACGTTCATCATCCGGAGCACGATTGGCTGGAAAGACGTCATAATTATTATTATAGTTATCGTACATCTGGTAACACTGGTCCTGGTTTGGATGTTGGAGGAATGAAAGTTGGCAGCAGCTGTCTCTGAGGTTAACAAGGGCAAACCCACCATCAACACTTCCTTTTTACTCCATTAGTGAACTCCTTCAAGCATAAACACAGAATGTAGTTACATTCAAAGGAAGACTGGGGATTAAAAAAATGGAAATTTAGCTTTTCTACTCACTAAATATCCCTTGGTTGACTCAGGGAGGAAAAATAACGAGTTATCTGAGAATAACTCTGGTTCCAGAGAATCCTTCCAACACAGGTTTTCCTCTCTCGTCTAATCTCATGTAAATAGGAAACGAGAAGATGATCTCATTTCCGACCAGACCTGAAGCTCTGGCTTCTTGACCTCACTCATTAACGGACCATATGCAGGACTGCAACGCTACTGACCTCTGCATGCACTTCATTTAAAATGGTAAATGGAACTCGTACAGCATTCTGTGACCTTCTGTGTAGCAACAACAACAGTTAACACACGAGGAAAACTGTTCAAACAACCTACAGAAGACACCACTGACTACACGTACCTTCATTACTGCATATACGATCAATATCTCAGAGTTATTTTAGCTGTTCTGGAGCGATGCAATGTAGAAATCACGTTTTGCGATGGAATATTACCCAGCCACAGCTACTATTTGTAGTTTTGCTGGACGTAAGCTCGCAGTTAGCACATTAATGTGAGCACTACTACATTTAACCAACCACACACCACCAGTCTGATTAAAGGTGGAGTGATGATGATGTTTTAAAGGTGACATTAAAGGTTGAATATGAGTCGTAACAACATTGTGGGTTGTTTATTTATATTTTCATTTCTCTGCTTGGATTCGTCACAAAGGACAAAAAGGACGATTATCATCCGGCTCTGCTGCAGCAGCAGGAAGCACTTGTCCCACTTTCTCTACCTGCAGCCTCACACACTGTCAGCTCACATTTCCCACAGGAACACAGTGAGGGCGGAGGGTTCACTGGCACACAGCAAGGCAGTGAGGCTGCCAGGGTGAGCGGTTCAATTCCCTGTGCTGCTCAGCGAGCACGGGGACACTCGATGGCAGATTCCTTTAAAATATTCACATTTAATGTCAGATCAGTAAAGTCGCTGTGTCGTCAGCTGCACTTTAATGGTGGAGCAGCTCGAAAGCAGCTTTTGTCCTTTTCTTTGTTGCTGTGCAGTGATGCAACAGCAAAGCAGAGTTTTAATACAATAAAATATTCATAATAAAATGTCGACTGACATTTTATTATGTGGTTTGCATTTCCAAGCACAAATGTCAGCAGGTTGGGAAAAAAGCAAGCAACATGCAAGTGAGCTGTGCTGCTCCTGTCAGCTTCGAGATGAGGCTAGCTCGTTAGCTTTGTTAGCTTTGATAGATTTTCCTTTTTACACCTGCAGGGGGTTTCAAAGATGTCGGAGCAGCCACATTATTTAAATTATTTATCCCCTGGGGGAGTGAAGCTAACCTCCATCATATCAGTATGTAGAGAGTTGAGTCTATTGTCTCCTTCTTAAGATAAAATGAGCTATTAGCCAAATAAACTGTCTTTAGTGTAAGTTCCTATTATGGATTCATCAGTTACAATATTGTTGATTAATAAATAAATTGTCTGGTCCATAAACAGAAAGTAGATAAACTGCCCATCACAGTTTCTCAAAGCTTGTGGTGATCTATTCTTCTTTCCATTGCATTTCCTGGTGACTCAGGTGAAGGTTGAGGGTTCAATTTCCTACTCAACTCATCAGATGAAACAAGGCACCGAGGGTTAGACGGTTAGATTTTTATCTTTGGAGGATATCGTGGGGGGGGGGGGGGGGGGGGGGGGGGGGTTGTGTTGCTAATAGTTCAAGCAAGTCGACCATAGAACAAGAGGAAGAAACTTCACCACAGAGTTTGTCGTCCACATGACGCGGCGCTTTTGCCTCTCCTAAGAAACTCTCTACTCAGCGTTGCCCTCTAGTGGACGTACGCCTATCGCTTAACAACCATGCCGACGTAAAGGACTTTCCGAGTTCGTAAGAAACTGTACGATGTTACTTCGCCCAGGAGGCAAAGGGACAAACAATTTACAACATGGCGGCTTTTGCTTCGCTCTTATGAGGTACGTTATCACAACCTCCTCCACCGACTCTGCGCTGCTCTCTAGTGGATTTATTACTGAACAACATAACGGACGCATGCTGGCAGTGACAATTAAATCGTTAAATAAATAATAATAATAAATAAACTCATAGAGCAAGGCAACGACTGGAAGAGGTGTGGGGTTCACTTCCCATTGTATCCTCTATCTGCAGGTGATTCAGGTTAAATCCTGCATGAAATTACAGATGTGAGGCAGCGAAATATTAACGAACCAGCAAAGAGATTAAAACATCAACTATTTCTGCTAAATATGATTTCAGACCCGAGGCCAGGCTTCTACTGACAGTTGGAGAAATGAAGTCAGACATCACAGGCCAGAATAAACCTGTCAGCACATTTCTCTCCATTAATAAAGGGATTTAAATAAACCCTGACACTTCTTCGTGGATCCCAGTGAAGACGCAGCTGGGACTTGACCTCAGGAGACAAATCTCTGTTTCCTGCTCCAATGGGAGAGGAGGACATTTTTTGGGAGGGGTCCGGCTCTTTGATGTCTACAATAACCTCCAGGAGAAGCCGGCCGGCGAATCACACCGGCGCTGAATCCGCTGCAAACCGTCCCATCCGGCGGAAAAACGCCCCAACGCATCTCCCACACGCGTTCAAAGTGATTCACACGCAGCTTGTGAAGGGAAATCGTGACATTTGAGCTGTTTTCCGATGGTTTTATCCCCGTTTTCTGTATCTCTTAATTGCCTCACCTCCGTGTGCATGTGCGCGTCTCTCTCCTCCTCGCATCCCTCCATCTGCGCAGAGGACGAGCAGGGAAGCATCTTCAGCTCCGTCTGGGACCAGGCTGCGATATCTACAGACTGAAACTAGCACATGTTGGGATGTGACTCCGTTGTTTGAATTCTTCCTCCAGACGCATGGGATGGAGATGGAGCTGCTGCTGCTGCTGCTGCCGGCGAACAGGATCCTCCTCCCCCTCCTCCTCTCACTGTCATCAGCATCATCTGGCTCCTGGACCCCTCCTCCACCCCCATCCTCCTCTTCCTCCTCTTCCTCCTCTTCCTCCCTCCTCTCTGCTGCAGGCGCCGTCGGACTGAACCATTCGTGTGCAGGGAGATGCGAGGCTTGAAATGTTGTCGCCTTCAAGTTCAATTTTGAAGATTCAAAATTTGAAATAACCTAAAAAACGTTATCACAATTTAGTGTTAATATTTTTCCCTCTTGTCTTTTAGTGTGTTTTTGTTGTTTTGTTAGTTTTTTATGGCCACATAAGCCTAAAGTATGATACCAATAGCCACAGTGTTATTATAAGACAATACTTATAATTTATGTTATTGTTATAGAGCCATAATCATCACAATTTGAATTAAATATAGGTTATAAATATATAAATGTGTGTGTGTGTGTGTGTGTGTGTGTGTGTGTGTGTGTGTGTGTGTGTGTGTGTGTGTGTGTGTGTGTGTGTGTGTGTGTGTGTGTATAAACTGTACTACATGGACATCTAGAGGCCATAACATGCTACTACAGGATATTCTCAATACACCACATTATTTGTGAAATGCTGAATAATAATAACAATAATGATATTTTGTCCAAGAAATAAACTGCAAATTCAGTATTTTAAACGTTTCAATTTAATGTATTTTTTATATCTCACCCAACAGTAGTAATTTATACATAAAAGTATCATCATATATATAACTATTATTAATATTTATCTTTACTTATTATTATATAATAGTTGTAATGTTAATAATGATAATACATATTAAATAATGACGAATAATAAAAATGATCATGTAGATAAATTCCTTATTTCTTAATATTTAATATATATTACTTAATATTATATCTACATCATGCTAATAAAGTTTCAGTTCCTTTATTCTTTTTACGTTTTTTTACCTTTTATATAATAAATAAAGTACAGTGAAAAGGGAAGAGGACAGTCAGCCAATCACGTGTCTCGCTGGTCATGTGACGGGGCCGGTACCACGGTAAACACGGAAGTAGCTCTCTGCAGCCTCGGCTTCCGCCAAACGTTTATTTAAAGGCTCACAGGCACTGCAGCAGGATTCAAACCCTCCACTGCAGAGGACTGACCGGGTGTCGGTGTCACAGAGCGGGATGGAGAAGTGGCTGATGTTGGCGGTGTCTCTGACGCTGGTCCTGGATCAGGTGAACTGCAGAAGAGTCACTAAGGCTCAGGTGAGTTTTCATTACAGAGATTTCAAACTTCACAGGAAGTGATCAGGATTCAGAGAAACACAGAGACACATGGAAAACATCTTCTTCTTCTTCTCTGTTTAAATGAAGCACTGACCGACTGAGGCTCATGTTTAATGTCTGTAACTCTGCTGCCACTTGGTGCAACCTGCTAATTAAAAGTACATCTACAAAAGTAAATCACATTAATATTCTCTCACATATATAAGAATAAATATCCATGAAGCTGCAGGAACTTCACGGATCCTCTGACATGTTTTTTATCTTGTTTGCACACAACTTGTTATCTTGTGCAAACGGAGAGAACTCAGTTAATCTCGTTTTTATCTTTCACCTTGAAATGTCCTAGGACAGAACAGAGACGTGTGATAGTCATCTGCAGGAATCACGTCCCACGTAGAAAACCTTTCTGCATCAACGTGTGCCCCATTGTGTCGACCGCTCTCTTTGCTCTGCACAGATTCTGGGTTTTGAGTGGAAGAACTGCGGGAAGCCCGACGACCCGGCCGTCCTGAAAGCTCTGGCCCTGTCCCCGGACCCCATCACCATCCCAGGAGAGCTGACGGCCTCCGCCTCTGGAGCCACGTCCGTCGAGCTGGCTACTCCTCTGTCTGTGAGTTCACCGGCTCTGTCCTTAATAATGTGAACTGCTCCACAGGCTTCAGCACTTAACGCATCATTACTCAAGACAAGTTTCAACCGTCTTGTGCAACGTCTCAACCGTCTGTGTTTGTGGAGCCGGTTGTTTCCTGTCCTCTCGAGCAGAACCAGGCGTGTGTGAACCTGCTCCTGTGAGCTTCATGTCATCAGAGCAGGACGAGCACATGGAGCCGTGAACATTTGAAGTAAAACAGGGAAATGGCGAGAAAGGATTTCGCTTTTGAGGTTGAAAAACTATTCACGATGAAGAAAAGGCTTAAATTAGAGAAAGTTTGGAAATAAAAAGTCTCTTAACGAGTCCCGAAAGTGTCTTTGAACGTCTTGTGTTGTTCTGCTTTGCAACATAAACAGACGAGGACATTTATCAGACCTCACAGTAGAGGAGACACAAAAGCTTTTTACTGCTATGTGCAGAGATGATTCGAAGCCATTTTCCCTCCTCATACCTGGACTTAAAACAACAAAAGCTGCTAACCCTGTATGTAGTCTATAGGCGGAACCATTCAACAAAATCATATGAACTAGAAAAGCCTGTTTTGAAAATATTCAAAATATGTTCCTGGTACAATGACTAAAAGGATGAAACTGGTGTGAAACTGGTGTGAAACTGATTTCCTGCTGTTGACATGGATCTGAGGTAGTTTACCCTCCCTCTCCTCTTATCAGTTCTCTGGTCAACATGAGTGAACTGTGTAACATCTTCTTCTCATGTGACCCCCCCCCCTGCTGAACATGTCCACACTTTACAACAGTCTCATTGTTTGCTTCACTGTTTATGTATCAACTCCATCTCCTGCAAATAGAAGCAGAGTTTATTTGTGCAGCACATTTCTACAGTGAGAAAGATTCTTCACACAAGATGGAAAGAGGCAGCAAGAGAAAATGTAAAAGCAACAAAGACAGAAAAAGTATTTAGATGGAAGAGGTAGAGAACTAGACAAGGAATAAAAAGAGTTAAAGTAACAGTGCAGTGTCTGAAATCAATGATTACCTAACTTTAACAAAAGACTGTGGAACAAGAAACTCTTCAGCCTTGATTTCAAAGAACTGAGATTCACACATCTGCAGTTCTGAGAAGTTTGTTCCACATATACGACCAAAAATCCCCCAACGCCACGGAAAGCAGAACCGCCCCAGATGACCTGAGAGGTCTGGATGTATTTAGTTCCTAAACCGTTACCACCCCCTAACCCTAAACCCACAGCCAGTGTGAAGAGACGATACAATACATTTATGAATTTGCAGAGTTTAGAGCTCGAGCGGTGAACTGGGCTGATATGATCCAAGCACGAGCACGGTTCTGTTACTGGGACCTTTGACACCGATTTGATGGGACGGATAAAAGATAAAAACACCTCAACCACTCAAAACCGCCTTGTCTCCTGTTCTTATCTGATTTGATTGATCATATCCCCCCCCCCCCCCCCCCCCCCCCCCCCCGTCCATTCCCTTTTGTCTCTGTTTGTGTTTGTGAGTCAGGAGGATAACACAAAATCCTCCAAACAGATTTACAAGATATTTGGTGGAAGGATGGGAGTCCGACCTCCTGCTGCTGCTTCACATGACAAACACTCACTGCTGAATCTATCTCCAGACATTTCACCGAGTCTCTCGTGTCCTCAGGTGACTGTGACCATGGAGAAGGAGGTGGCCGGCTTCTGGGTGAAGATTCCCTGTGTGGAGGAGATTGGCAGCTGTCACTACCCGGACATCTGCGATATCCTGAGCCAGCTGATCCCACCGGGTCAGGACTGTCCTGAACCGCTGCACACGTACGGACTTCCCTGCCGCTGCCCCTTCAAAGCCGTGAGTTTTCTACTGTACAGGAAACAATGATAAACAATGATAACATCTCTGAACTCGCTCGGTCTGTCGACTCGTTATGGCTCCAATTTAACGATCTAAGCTAATAATCTGAAGCTCAAGGTGCAAATTGTCATTTTCATTGATATTTACAGTGAAAAGTCCGTATGAATCATTTCCCTTCAGCATAAACACAATGTGACCTGATCCCTCGTGTCTCCTCAGGGCTCGTACTCTCTCCCTGAGTCCGAGTTCTCCCTGCCCCACGTGGAACTGCCGTCCTGGCTGACCAACGGGGACTACAGTGTGCGGGGCGTCCTGGGCAGCGGGGGGGAGGAGCTGGCCTGCCTCCAGGTGGCGCTGTCCCTTCACTCCGACTGAACAACCACACGGACCAACACAGGGTTTTTCTTTGTTTGTTTATTTGCATGTACGAAAAGAGAATTGGGAAGTGAAAGCAGAAGTAGCACAAAATCCTGAAACTGGTAAAACAAGATAACAGGTGTTATACATTAACCTGCAGAATGACAAGCGTTTTGTAAAGTCTAACCACGACAAATATGGTACGTAGATTATTTTTTTATGCACAAAAACTAGTTTCTCCTGTTTTTTACATTCATCTGAGCCATCGAACATTTGTATTAACCAGTAACAGCTTCATTTACCTGCTACAGACACGTAGCTCCATTCAGTACCTGAACTTTAAAATAACGTTTCAAAAGCTGAGAAAAAAATGAGTATTTCAAGTTTTCTTCAGTTCTCCAAGAAAGAAAAACTGGAACTGATTCAAAGTTACAGGACGTTTAAAATATTTGTGAGTCAACATGAAACCGAAGCTCAGAGGAATCTAAAGGTTTCTGCCTGATCGGCCTTTTTTTAACAATTGTCTTTTGCACAGGAACATTTTTCTCTTATGCCAAAAACGGAGAAAAAGATTTCATATTTCCAGGCATGAGCCTAATAAATTAATACTTTTCAAAATACCCAATGCATAGTTCGTATGGTAGTAGATCTAAACATCTCAATGGATAATTAGATTTTTAGATTCTGATCAGAGTGAGAAACTAGAAACCGTCAGCAGCCCAGAAAGGTCGAGAGGAAGTTGAAAAGTTGTAGAAATTAAAATTGAGAAGTTTAAACAAGGACCAAAAAGTCAAAGGGAACAAGGACACAGTTACATGACCTCAACACGCTGCAGAGGTGAAGTTTGAAGAACAGAAAGAATCAGTGATAACCAGACAATAACAAACATTCATCTATGTAAAGGTTCAAATTTTTGTCCTTTTTGAAGTCGCAGCTTCACATCCTTGTTTTCAGATCCTCTTCAGACGGATTTATCTCTAGAAAACAAGTAGTTTCTGATCCTGTTTGATTCTTTGGCCTCAACGTGATTTGAATGACGTATCACAGGAGTAACATGAGATACTGAGGTACGACCAGGAGAGGGCGATCTTCTCATGTCTCCGAACCACGGGGCCTTTTAGCTGCAGCTCAGTCACATCAAATCGAACTTTTATTTCTTCACTCTCACTTTTCACTGTGAATAAACAGAACAAAAACATTTATTAGAAATAACGAAGCTCCTCAGAATTCAAATGTGTCAAAGTGTTATTTTATCTAAAGGAAAATCAAACGTAGTAGTTATGTTGTTGTCTTTTATTGATTTTGTTGATTTATTTTATTTGAATGTGTTTGAGTTTTGGAATTTGAGATTTTCTTTCTATTTCCTTTTTTACCGATGCTGTCGTTCCATTGCAGTGCAACTTTGTAGATTCTTTACTAGAGAATAAAATGATGAGTTAAAGTTTATTTTTAGTTAATGATGATTTTAAATGTTTTTCTACTGTGCTGATGACAAATAATGTACGGATTTTAATAAACTCAATGACAGAAGCTGTGAATTTTTTTCCCTGATTTATTTGTAATCAAACATTGAATTGTTCTCACATTAAACCACATGAAAACTTGTTAGTGACCAAGTTCACTCTATAAGTTTGTTAATACTTGACTTTACCTTACTTACGCCACAGGGTGGCAGCATTTCCTCTGAGCATCAGTTGCCTGCAGGTTTGACTTGAACAGAGCTGCTGCAGCACTGAGCAGAAACTGTACGACAACACAACTCAACACAACAACTCCTGCAGTGTCAATGTGCATCATCACATTTCTTTCTGCAACAAGATGAAACCAGATATTTAATAAAAAAAACCCGGCTTATAAGAATAAAAGTAACAAAGTGGTTTCTTCATGATGACAAAGACAAGTGAGCATAAAATCAGATTTAGCTTCGCTGCAGCGGTGAAGGTTAAACAGGAAGCGGCAACGAAAACAGAAACACAAAAGGAGGAAAGTTAGGAATTACACACAAGGGAGCTGAAGCTTCCAACATGAAGTGGACTCACACAACGTGGACTCACAACGTGGACTCACACAATGTGAACACACACAACGTGCACTCACAACATGGACACTGCATTTATTTGTTTTAATTTCTCGGTTAAATAATTATTCTCTGAAAATTACATTCAAAACCCGTTACGACTGTTTCCAGAATCAGGATCTTATACAAAAAGCAGAAGTTGAACAGAGAGTAGAATAAAATCAGCTGTTGTGTGTTTTCAGGTGTGTGTGTGTGTGTGTGTCTGTGTCTGTGTGTGTGTGTGTCTGTGTGTGTGTGTCTGAAAATCAGAATCTGGTTCATTAACTGCTTCTTGTTTTGTGGTTTTATCAGAGATGAAAGTTGCACGCAGACAAACGACTGATCCCCACCTCTCCCCCCCACGTCTGACTGTGACCTCTGACCTTTCTCCTGCAGCAGCCAGAGCTCAGGGCTTTTATTTTATAAAACATTTCCCAGTGTGGCCACACGACTACTGTATGAAAATAAACACGTTAAAGAGAAACACTCAGAACCAGAGTTTCCTCCAACATGCAACATGTGTGTGTCATCAAAGCACCTTGATGTGTGTGTAGGTGTGTGTGTCTCTGTGTGTGTGTAGGTGTGTGTGTGTCTGTGTGTGTGAGACAGATGTGGACCACTTGTTCCTTCAGACAGGAAGTGAAGTGAATGTTTTTTCAGCAGAAACATTTAAACCAAAGAGAAGGAAACGTGGTTTCACTTATAGAGCGACCAGAGCATAGAACACACACACACACACACACACACACACACACACACACACAGACACACACACACACACACACACACACACACACACACACACACACACACACACACACTGATTTGTCAAATTTTAGCCACTAAGATTCAGACAAAAAAAAACGTGATTCCCATTTAACTTAATTTGAGGAAATCCTTAATATCAAAATTGACATTTTTGCAGCTCAAAGTGATTTAATAGAAAAATACAACAAACACTTCAGATCATATTCACACAATAAACAGCACAGCTCTGTGTTTACATTCATTAAAACACTTCCTGGTAAACTCACAACTCACCACATTAATATTGAGGCTGTGAAACCTCAGCGATAATTCTCTGATGGAGTCAAAATTTAAATTTAATATTTAAAATCTGGGTCAAATCTGAATGTTTCATGATGAGCCGTGTGTGTGTGTGTGTGTGGGGGGGGGGGGGGGGGGGGTCAGTAGGTTATGATGAGCTGGAGGAAGATCCACAATCACAGGAAGACACAATTAACGCTGCAGATACTCATACATGCACTGACACACACACACCCACACGTTGTGACGCTGTTGTTTCCTTTGTGTGGTTCCATGTGTTGTTTTTATCTCATCAGCCTGATAACAGAACAAGTAGAGAACACACACAGTTCATGTGTGTGTTCATTTCATTTAACAGAAACTTGACATGAAGTAAAATCTCTTCATCAACTCTTCTGCAAACAAGAATTCAGACGTGAGTTTCATGAATGAGAGGAAACGATGGGCGGAGGGCTACAGACATGGAGGTCTGATGTTTGAGCAGCTCTACCACAGACAGACACACTGACTGCAAACACACACAGCAACGCACTGACTGCAAACAACACACAGCAACACACAGCAACACACAGCAACACACTGACTGCAAACAACACACAGCAACACACAGCACACAGCAACACACTGACTGCAAACAACACACAGCAACACACAACACACAGCAACACACAGACTGCAAACAACACACAGCAACGCACTGACTGCAAACAACACACAGCAACACACAGCAACACACTGACTGCAAACAACACACAGCAACACACAACACACAGCAACACACTGACTGCAAACAACACACAGCAACACACTGACTGCAAACAACACACACAACACACAGCAACACACTGACTGCAAACAACACACACAACACACAGCAACAAATGCAACAAAGCAGAAGCAGGCTGACGTCCCTGTAAACACAATATAACTGTTATATTTTTATATCCCACTAACTTGTGGACTGATTTCTGTTCTGTTGGTCTGAGGAACCGTTCACACCTGATGTTCAGGTTCAGACTAAACTGAAAAGTCTGAAGCTCTGAAACAAACAAGGTGTGAAAGATCATTTATTATCCCGTCATGTTTTACTGTATTATGCTCAGACCAGCTCCCCTGGTTTAGTGTCCCTCTTCTTCCTCTCCTCTCGTTTCCTCTCCTCTCCTTCTTCCTTTCCTTTCCTTTCCTTTCCTTTTCTCTCCTCTCCTCTCCTCTCCTCTCGTTTCCTCTCCTCTCCTCTCCTCTCGTTTCCTCTCCTCTCCTTCTTCCTTTCCTTTCCTTTCCTTTTCTCTCCTCTCCTCTCCTCTCCTCTCCTCTCCTCTCCTCTCCTCCCCACCTCTGCAGGACATCCTGCCTCTGGCCTCCACCATCAGACCGTTTCCTGTGGCAGGAAACCTGTTCCCAGATGCAGGGGAGGAGGCGAGGATGGAGGATGGAGAGGAGGAGGAGGAGGAGGAGGAGGTGGAGAGGAGGAGAGTCTGCAGAAGTGTTTAAGGAAAAGAAAGAAGGGTGGAGAGGTGAGGGAGGCAGACAAAGAGGTGGTGATGATGAGGAGGACGAAGGAGCAGGGAGGTCAGAGGTCGACACGTCAACAAACAAATCAGAGGTTCAGGGGACAATAGAGGAGGTGAGCGGGTTCAGCTCACTGATTGGGCGTCAGCAGAGCCGTGTCATCACCTGTTGTCATGAGAGTTCGACCAATGAGTCGACGGCTCTGACAGACTGATAGTTCTTCTCTTTACAGCGAAAACAATACTTTGTTACAGGAGCAAAGAGGGGATTGTAAAAATCAGAAGTGTAAAGTATAAGTTAACATGTGATATAAGAATTAGTGAGGCGCCATCTTGTTCCACAGAAGATGAATAATCTGAAAGTCGGGGCTTGTGAAAGAATAGACTCACTCCTGAGGAATGAGATGTAGAAGGATTCAGGTGAACACACGATTATTCACTCAGCAGGTCACAACGCACAAATGACACCCCCCTCACACACAGACAGACACACACAGACACACACACAGTTCATCCTCTCACTCTGGAGTTTGCCGTTTATCTTCTTCTACTCTGATTCTTATCTGGCTTCATGTGGGTCATGAGATCAGCTACATCCTGCTTTTAACAACGTTCACACACACACACACACACACACACACACACACACACACACACACACACACACACACACACACACACACACATCTGCCCTGTCGGTGGACAGACTTTTCAGGCCAAACAAAAGGTAACTAATGGGGTCACACACACAGACGACACCTTGAATCTGATGTGTTAGAGAACATGTCACTTTTCACACACACACACACACACACACACACACACACACACACACACACACACACACACACACACACACACAGACACACACACGAATAGGATAATCACGAAGCTGAACAACAGGAGCTGTTGAAATGTGCTGACTTGTTGTAGATATCGTTGATCCAGTGTTTTAGGGATCACTTCCTGTACAAACTAATGCAGATATTTAGCTGAACAAACTCTTTCCTCTGTGTTTGGCCTCTTCCACACAAACGCTGGTTTAAGTCACAACAACAACTTTCTGTGAATCTGTGTGAAAATGTAAAACTGAGTTAAATGTGTCCTCAGGCTCGTCAGATGAATTTTGATTTGTGGAGAAGCAGCGTAATGACACACACACGATAACTTTGTGTAGAGGCTGATGTTCAACAACTGCAGGTCTTATCATGTCTTATCATATCGTGTGTGTGTGTGTGATTGTGTGTGTGTGTGTGTGTGTGTGTGTGTGTGTGATAAGCCACCATGCTGTGGTTTGTCATCTGTTTGTCAGTCAGACTCCAGCTCATAGCGATGCAGAAGGAAAGTTCCAGGTCTCACAGTGAAACACATTTAAATCAGTGCAGCTGCTGCAGATGTTCTTCATTCACTAAAGTTCTGCTTTTATTATTAACTTTACTTTTTACTTCCTGGGAAAAAAAACTAAACTCACACACACAACGTGTCGTCCGGACGTTTCCAACGGCAACAGAAAAATTAAGAAATCCAAATTATAGTGTCTGAAATGATAAATGAATTAAACTAATGTTCAAAGGTTTTAACTTTAAATGAGGCGAACACACATGAAGACTGATGGTATGAAAACATCCCGACCACACACACACACACACACACACACACACACACACACACACACACACACACACACACACACACACACACACACACACACACACACACAGGTGGTAAATTAACTGGAAACAGATGCTCTCTCTCTCTCACACACACACACACACTAGAAACAGATGTGTGTGTGTGTGTGCAGATTCTCTCTCTCTCTCTCTCTCTCTCTCTCTCTCTCTCTCTCTGTCTCTCTCTCTCTCTCTCTCTGTCTCTCTCCCTCTCTCTCTCTCTCTCTCTCTCTCTCTCTCTCTCTCTCTCACACAGAACACCAGTTGATTGGCAGCAGACAGGAGGTCGAAGGTGTTTGTTTTGGTGATGGTCTAATCTGATTGGCTGACCTCTGCTCCGTCTAAATCAGTTTTCCCTTTCAGCCGTTGCCTGTAAAGAAAGATGGACGACCCGTGTCCACTTCCACCCTCCATCCACATAAAGATTTATGAAGATAAAATATCTTGGACATTAACGCAGCCATCTTGTGCCGATGACGTCATTTGGAGTCAGAGTCTGTCCCGTAGATAAAGGGGGGGGGGGGGGGGGGGGGGTGGAGCTGTCAATCACGACCGCTCAGCCTAATTAAAACCAAACAAACAACGGTGAGATAAGAACGATCTAAAATAACAGAAACCATCTTTCACAAACATTTATTTAACGTCTACTTGAATTTTTAAGTTCGGTTTATGTCCCATCTGCTAACATGGAGGAGGTGAAATGACCCATGCTGCAGCCAGCCACCAGGGGGCATTTGAGACTTATGGGAGCTGTCATGTCTTTATTAACAGTCAATGCTGTTATCCTCTTGTTTATTTTCACGGTGAATGGATCCGTCTGACTCGTGTATTTTAATGATTTAAACTCTGTTTCCTCCTCAGTCGTCCGTCTCTCTGTCCGGCGGACGTCTCTCATCGGCCGGGGACGCCCCCCCCCCCCACACCGAGCCGAGAGGAAAGTGATACGCTTGATTCTCTCTCAGCCTGCAGGATATTTCAGGGAGCAAATGAAAAATAAGCTCTGCTGCATCCTGGGAAAATATTTAACTTGTGTCAGAGGATCTGTGGCTGTGAGCACCAACTGGTTTTAATGGTTTTAATTTAGTATCTGCTGGTTTCTAAACAAAGAATGAAATGTAGGGTGAAGTATTTAAAGTATGTGCACGTGTAATACTGCAGTAAATTATTCACATGTCATAACATTAACAGGATAATTATCAGTATGAGTCTATACTGCGTTATGTGTTGTTATTGTATATTATTTATAGTTTTATAGTTTTATTTTGAATACTGTTTTTATTCGTATCATATTATATATCGTTTCCTGTATTGATCATGTTATTATATCTCATCATATCTCATCTTATTGTATCGTCTAATCTTTCATGCAAATAAATCCTAAATCATGAACCAGTATTTATTCTTGAAACTCACAGATATTCTCCTAAATGAAAAAAACTGTAACCAGTGGTGGGATTTAACAAAGTACATTTACTTAGATCATTTCATTATGGAAGTACCTTTACTTTTAATACTTTAAGTATCTAAAAGCAAGTACTTGCTTCAAGTAGAAGTCTAATGTTGCTCTTTAGCAGAGAAACAAACTGATGCTCTGGGAATGTTTCGACGTCTGTGGCCTCAACACTGAAATTCTTCATAATTATATTTGAGGGTTAAAGCTGGAATGTGGGTTTCGTCACATTCAGGTCGAGCTTCTGAATTTACAGCACTCGTGTCAACGTCGGTGAAATAAAAAATAACAACAAACGATCGACTGTGCAAACATCAGACTTTAAAGAAAACACAGAAATATTTTAATAAACTTTAGTTTGCTCCCATAGAGACTCAGTGTGCTGAGTGTTACTGACGACCGTCGCCTCTGAAGCTGTCACCGTATATATAATATAACATAATATAATATATAACGATGACGGCCTCTCTTCATATCTGTATTTGTGTTTTTGCTGTCACTGCCTCCAGACCACACGTCATCGCTCTGGAGTTCACTAACACGTGAACTGTGGCCTTCGGTCCCACTGGGATCTGAGTCCAGGGCCCAGGCGGCAGGTTGGGATGAGTCTAAGCAGTCGCAGGCAGAAGTGTGTGCGGCGGTGTCGTATTTCTCTAAAAGCACTCCAGAGTTTCTGCAGAGTTTCCTGAGGGCAGGAGGGATTTTCTTTGTGTTTGAGTCTGGATCCATTTGCATAGAACCCTCCTCCTCCCGTCGGATTGGCCGAGGCTCCGCTGGCATGTGGAAACTCACATCCAAACTTTCTCAGTTGAAGCAAAACTGTGCCGAGTGAAGGAGGATGAAGCGAGAGGCCGGACGCCAGCAGCAGCATGAGTGAGTCAGAGAGGCAGGCAGAGCGTGGAGCGGATAAAGAGAGGGAGGGTGACATCTTAATTATAGCTTCAGATAATTGACTTCTGACCAAATAATTAGGTGTTTGCTTTTCAGTTTTCTTCACTGGTTCTGTTGTTTGTTTTGAAAAAAAGAAACTGGAGATTATTTTTGTTTGTAGGAGACAGACTTGATATTTATCTTTTCTATTTAAAGACAGTTTGAAAGTTGTTTTAATTTCAACATTTATCTTTTATTTATGTTAAACATGTCAGTTTAGCCCGTAGACAGGAGATTTTCTTCACAACAATATGCTGCTGGCTCTGCTTCTGGTTCTGGGTCTTTGCTCCGAGGCTCGCTCCTCCGAGCCGTCATCAATAATCATCAAGTACCAGGTTTGGGAGGAGCAGCCGGCGGGGACCCAGGTCGGCCGGCTGTTGGATGACCTTCGGCAGAGGGACGAAACTGGTCCCCTGGAGGATTTCCAGGTGGTGGAACATGGCAAAGCCCTTCCCTTCTCCGTCAGCACTCGAGACGGAGTGGTCTCCACCCAAGGCCGGCTGGACAGGGAGGAGCTGTGCCGGGGGTCTGACCTGTGTGAGGTGGCCTTCAGCGTCCTCTACAAGAGACAAGGTGCCATGAACTGCCTGAGGGTTCGTGTGGAGGTGATGGACCTAAACGACCACAGCCCCAGCTTCCCCAGTCCTCTGCAGGAAGTGGAGATCTCAGAGACCGCCAGCCTCAGGATGCGAATCCCTCTGGACCGGGCGGTCGATCCTGACGCGGGGCCCAACAGTCTCCAGACCTACTCGCTGTCCGTCAACCAGCACTTCGCTCTGGATGTGACGGTTGGTCCAGATGGAACAAAACAAGCAGAGTTAGTGGTTATCAAAGAACTTGACAGGGAGGTTCAAAACTCCTTCGACCTCACCTTGGTGGCGTGGGACAAAGGGAATCCCCTTAAATCTGGGAGCACGTTAGTTCGTGTTAATATTCAGGACTCCAATGACAATAGCCCCAAGTTTGAGGACGGCACTCCAACTGTGGAGCTTTCTGAGGACACAGCTCTTGGGACAACCATCATCAACGTCAAGGCCACCGATCCGGACCAGGGAGCCAATGGGGAAGTGGAGTATTCGCTCAGTAAACACAATCATCAGAACGTTCAGAAACTTTTCTTTGTGGACCCACAAAGCGGAGCCGTGAGTCTCAGAGCACATCTGGACTATGAGGCCCAGACCTCTTATGAAGTGATTATCCAGGCCCGTGATCGTGGACCCAATTCCATCCCCTCGCACTGCAAACTGCACGTCAAGCTCACAGACATTAACGATAACGCACCGAGGATACACATGACCTGGACTCCACCCAACTCCCCTGTGGCGACCGTGCTCGAGGGAACCTCGGTGGACACTTTTCTTGCTCTGGTGATGGTCTCTGATGCAGATTCAGGGGACAATGGAAAAACGATAGCAAGTATACAGCAAGGATCCGGCCCGTTCCGCCTCAAGAAGATTCATGGCGACAACTACATGATTGTAACCGACGGCAGCCTGGATCGAGAGAAGGTTATGCAGTACAACATCTCGCTGCTTGCCCAGGATTATGGAGATCCTCCTCTGTCTTGTGTAAAACAATTGCCCGTCCTTGTTCTGGATGAGAATGACAATACCCCGGTGTTCTCCACCTCCTTGTATAAGGCCACTGTCAAGGAGAACAACGACGTAGGCTACCACGCTCTCAAGGTCGAAGCCAACGATGTCGACCTGAAACTCAGTGGAAGAGTCTCCTACTTCATTCACAGCCCCAAAGACCTGGACAGTGACACAGACATTTTCAACATCCACTCGAGTAGTGGTGTCATAAGCATCCGGCAGCCTCTGGACTACGAGGAATCCAACACCTACACTTTCATTGTGTTGGCTGTTGACCACGGTCATCCGCCTCTCACCAGCACCGCCACCGTGCAGATCGACGTGGAGGATATGAACGACAACTACCCGGTCATCACGGAGCCGAAACCGAGAAACGACGTTGTGTCTTTAAATGTGCCCGTCAACGCAGACAAAGGGGAGGTGGTGACTGAGCTGGGCAACAACATGGAGGAGGCGTCGGCCGATTTTATAATTAATCAACCTGTCAGAGAAGGAATTGTTGGATTTATGGCATCAACCCTAAAAGCTGAAGACCCGGACTCAGGGCTCAACGGGGAAGTGCAGTACCTCCTTGCCCAAGGAAACCCCGACGGACTCTTCTGGTTGGACGAGGCTACGGGCCAACTCTTCGTTAACACCACCAACGCTACTGAGCTCATTGGGAAAACCTTTAAAGTGGGCGTAGCTGTATCAGACATGGGTTCTCCCAGTCTGACCACCAAAGTGACTCTGGAGGTGACCTTCATCAACCTCAAGGACCATTTGAAGAACTCGTCACCTGGAAGCCGAGCACAGCTTAGTTTTACCATGATGCTAGCGATCTGCCTGGGTGCTTCATGCCTGCTGCTTCTGTTGGCCATCGCTTTGGTGACGACCTTCTGCCGCCCCGAGAAACGAGACAACCGTGCCTACAACTGCAGACAGGCTGAGTCGACCTACACCCGCCATCCTCGGCGGCCGCAGAAGAACATCAGAAAGTCTGACATTCAGCTAATCCCCGTCATCCGGGGGCGAAAGGAGGAGGTTCCTGAGGACGAAAGTGAATCCCAGCCACTGGCTCCGCCTCCAGTGATGTCAGAAGATGTAGAAACTGAGAGGCAGTACACCTTAACGCCGTCAGCCATGAACTCAAGCTTCCATTCCCAAGGCTTCCCAGACGGGGACGCCACTCTACCTGTCACCCATCACTGCAGAACCCTCCGGAAACCTGGGAACATCGAACTGGATGGCGCTCTGCCTCTGACTCCCGCCACATCGTACAGAACTCTTCGGAAATCCAGGAACACGTCGTCTTCCTCTTCAGTCTCACACTCAAGCACCTTGAAGCGACAGGCCCACCCTGAGGGGGAGGAGGCGGAGCCGGCTCGTTCGGGGTCCCAGGCGACTCTCAGGAGGCCGAGGACCTTGGAGGGACGAGGGGGTCACGAGGCAGAGCACCAGCGGATGCTCCGGAACCTGGTTCGACTCTCCATGGCTGCGTTTGGAGACTCGATCGAGCTCTCGTCAGCTTCTCCAGAGGTGCAGGTGAGATGTGGCAACTTCCAACACTCACGTAACTTCAGACTGTGACTTAAGTTTTGTTTAATTAGTCAATTGAATCACAGATTTTACATTTATATCATCCCTGGTGTGAGTGTGTTGTCATTTCAAGAGGATTTTAAAGAATTTCCATCATCTGAAAATATACATAAGAAGTAAAATAGAAAAAAGCTAGAAAACCCAAACACAATGCATGCTGGGAAACACGCTAACAAGCTTATAATGTCTTTTACAACAAAGTTAAAATGGAGTTCACTCAGCTCAGCGTTCATTAAAACTCGCCACAACACTCACACTCGTGACTGAAGTTGTGAAGTTATGTTCAAGGCAGCGAACGACGAACTTTACTGCGACTCGGTTTGACAGATGAGTCCATTTACATTGTTTTAACGATTTTCACAAAATCCGCCTGATGATATTTTAATGTCTTCTTATTTATGTTTTCCACGGTGGCGCCGACATTAAGGTCAACGCGCCGCTGCCGGCTCTCGTTTAAATCTAATTTACTTCCATCAAAAAACGTGTGATCACATTTACTTCAACATGTGCTTACACTTAGTGCCGGAGCGTAATTAAGTCTCGCCCCCTGCAGGCGTTGAGATTAATCTGAAGTGAAGTCCATTAGAGAGTAGAGAGTTTAGTGCCTCCCCCCCCCCCCACCCCCATTCTCTCTCTGCCACACACACACACACAGACAGAAAGCAGATTCCCTTACATTTTCCCAGAAGCCTTTCTGCCTTTTTCGGCCTCCTGTGTGATGACTTACTCAGACAGCCCGAGGCCTGGAGTCGGGTGGAGGTGAAGGTGTGTGTGTCTGTGTGTGTCTGTGTGTGTCTGTGTGTGTCTGTGTGTGTGCGTACTCATTTTTGTAACCTCTTCAGGAGCTTTTCCAGTATAAAAACTGACCTTGTCAGGACCAGTCGACCTCATGGGGACAAAAGCTCAGTCCTAATGAGGCAGAGTGTCATTAGTGAGGTTCTGGTTGAGGTGAGGATCAGGATGTGAACTGTGGTTGGGTTTAGGTTTATGTAAGTAGTAGCTAAGGTTAAGGTTAGAGTTAGTCAATTAAATGTCCCCTGAAGTTATGGAAACACGACTCTGTGTGTGTGGTTGTGTGTGTGTGTGTGTGTGTGTGTGTGTGTGTGTGTGTGTGTGTGTGTGTGTGTGTGTGTGTGTGCGAGTGACTGATGACTGTGAAGAGTTTATTCAGGTGCTCATGTGTCACAGTCACTAATGCCCCCCCAGAAACTCTCTCTTTTTCTCCTCCTTTACTAAATATCACATTTCAGATTCATATTGAAACCAGGAGCCGAGGAGGTGTGTGTGTGTGTGTGTGTGTGTGTGTGTGTGTGTGTGTGTGTGTGTGTGTGTGTGTGTGTGTGTGTGTGTGTGTGTGTGTGTGTGTGAGGGATGAGGAGGAGGAGGGGAGCTCTGTGTGTGTGGGGGAGTCAGTGTGAGGAGGAGGTGGGGGGGGGGGGGGGGGGGGGGGGGGTTGAGGCCAGCCAAAGTAAGCTGTGATGTGTTTGTAGTGTAAGTCGACTCCGCTCTCACACGCTGCTCCTGTCACGTACAAATGACCCGAGAATCACTTTTACTGAGTCGAGAAGAAAGAGGAAAGAAAAACAGATCCGACTAAAAACAGCGACTCAGAGAGCGGAGCAGGAAACTGAGCCGGGGATCGAACCGTCAGCCGCAGACACAGATACTGGATCTGCACATCAGAGCCTCAGACGCTGTATTCACAGATTTACATTCACCCTCAGCTGCAGGGTCACAATCCTCAATGTGATGAGGAATCTGTAGTTTCAAAAACACTTTATGCAGTTTTTTCTTATTCTAAACAAAAAAACTAATATATCCTACTGTCAGAAAAACATGAGGCTGCAAGAGCAAACAAAAGATTCAAAAGAAAATCAAAAGAAAATGATCCATTAAAGTAATGAACATTCATTTTCAGTTATCTATATTATAACACAAGTAACGTTCCTTCTACGAGCTCAGAGATGAGTTGGACTCGTGATCGTGACTCAGATCCTCAGAATCAGAATCCAAAGCTTCGCTGGTTGAAATACCAAACCGCGTCATTGAGGGCGAAAGTCGCCGGCATCGCCCGGCAGACGCAGAACAAAGAGCTCGACCTCCTCACGTGATTCCTATTAGAGAAAGGAAGAGGCCTTTTTCTTTTTACCCAGCATCCCCCTCTCCTCCACCTTTCTGGCTTCAGAAGTCTCTCTCCTCCCTCGAGATCGGAGAGGAAGAGGCCTCTGGACGTCTGGGAGGAGGAGGAGGAGGAGGAGGGGGTTTTCACCTACACCTCAAAACACACACACTCACACACACACACACACACACACACACACACACACACACACACACACACACACACACCCTCGACTCGTCCAAATTTCGCCGTCCATCCTGGAAGGAAACCGGCCAGAGAAGAATAGGCTTTTACGTAGAGGCCATTTCCTGTCGCTGCAGCAGCGTGCATGTTTAAAAACACACAGACCACACAAACGCCAGGACTGAAACAAAGTCATATATTAGCGTGCACACACACACACACACACACACACACACCCTGCCCAGTGTGTGTGTGTGTGTGTTTCCTCCCTGGTGATCAGTGTGTATCCGCTGTATAACAGCAGCTGTCAGCAGAACGCTCTGAGCAGTGAGACGGACGCAGCCGCTCGGTTCTCACACTGTTCAACTAACTGACGGATCCAAAAGGAGAAAATCGTGTTTATTCACTTTTTTACCTGTGTTTTTAAAAGCAGACGTTGTTCAAGCAGCTAAAGCAACAGAGACGATCCCACAGTTCCCAGCGCTCTGGTTCAAAAGTCTTTAAACAACAAGCGAAGTTCTGATCCCGTTCTCTGTCCTGATATCGAGTCTGATCCCGTTTTCTGTCCTGATATCGAGTCTGATCCCGTTCTCTGTCCTGATATCGAGTCTGATCCCGTTCTCTGTCCTGATATCGATTCTGATCCCGTTCTCTGTCCTGATATCGATTCTGATCCCGTTCTCTGTCCTGATATCGAGTCTGATCCAGTTCTCTGTCCTGATATCGATTCTGATCTCGTTCTCTGTCCTGATATCGATTCTGATCTCGTTCTCTGTCCTGATATCGATTCTGATCCCGTTCTCTGTCCTGATATCGAGTCTGATGCCGTTCTCTGTCCTGATATCGAGTCTGATCTCGTTCTCTGTCCTGATATCGAGTCTGATCCCGTTCTCTGTCCTGATATCGATTCTGATCCCGTTCTCTGTCCTGATATCGAGTCTGATCCCGTTCTCTGTCCTGATATCGATTCTGATCCCGTTCTCTGTCCTGATATCGAGTCTGATCTCGTTCTCTGTCCTGATATCGAGTCTGATCCCGTTCTCTGTCCTGATATCGATTCTGATCCCGTTCTCTGTCCTGATATCGAGTCTGATCCCGTTCTCTGTCCTGATATCGATTCTGATCCCGTTCTCTGTCCTGATATCGAGTCTGATCCCGTTCTCTGTCCTGATATCGAGTCTGATCCCGTTCTCTGTCCTGATATCGAGTCTGATCCCGTTCTCTGTCCTGATATCGAGTCTGATCCCGTTCTCTGTCCTGATATCGAGTCTGATCCAGTTCTCTGTCCTGATATCGAGTCTGATCCAGTTCTCTGTCCTGATATCGATTCTGATCCAGTTCTCTGTCCTGATATCGAGTCTGATGCCTGGACTCTGTCCTGATATCGAGTCTGATCCCGTCCTCTGTCCTGATATCGAGTCTGATCTCGTTCTCTGTCCTGATATCGAGTCTGATCCCGTTCTCTGTCCCTATATCGAGTCTGATGCCTGGACTCTGTTTATCTGCTGAACTGATCCAACACCAAATAACAACTGACAAAACATTAGAGGAGGTGATTTCTGATATTTAGGAGTATCAGAAGCTTTTCAGACGCTGGTACAGAAACACTTCAGCTCTGTCTTATTCAGGTGCAGGCCTTCATCATGATAGTCTGTGAGTCTTTAGCCTGAAGTTCTAACCTCCCTCCTCTTCCTCCTCTTCCTCCCTGCAGCAGATCTCCCAGCTCCTCTCCCTCCTCCGACAGGGTCAGCTGCAGCCGAAGACAAACTTCAGAGGGAACAAATATTCTCATCGCAACGGCAGGTCAGTCCTCTTCTTCCTCCTCTTCCTCCTCCTCCTCCTCTTCCTCCTCCTCCTCCTCTTCCTCCTCCTCCTCCTCCTCCTCCTCCTCCTTGTTCTACTCCTCCTCCTCCTCTGATGTAGGCTCAACGAAACCACAACAAAGTCAAACCAATAAGCTCCCTCTGCTTTCATATTCACATTCTCAGATGTTTTTCAGTTTAATTTCTGTAACTTTCATCTTAAACACAATGAGCTTTTATTTTATTACTTTATCCTCAAACTGACGTGAAAACTCGCTGCGTTTAGAAATGACTCAGTTTGACCGGAGACACTTTGTGAAAATGTATAAAACTACAGTTTAAATCTATAAAAGTTATCTGTGGGATAAATGAACAAACCAAACAGCACCTTTAACAAAACCTTTAAATAAAACGCCCTGAAAACAGTGGAGAAGCTGAATAAACCTTTTCACTGGGACCTTTACTCTCCAGGTTGAGTGAGAGAGTTGAGATTTTAAAACAGACTGAAATCTAAAAGAGGAAGAGAGTCAAATCCCTCTCTTCATCTCCAGAGGCCTGATCCAGATCCAGCTGGCTGCAGGTTTCAGACTCTGATCACACCCGGCTGCGGCTGATAGCAGGTCCACCGGACATTAACCGGGAATGCCACCGATTCTAAAAACTCACAGATGTTTCTCCTGAGCCAGAACGTTTGTGTTTGTTTTGTGCAAAGATCCTCGAGAGCTTCAAACTGCAGACGTGAGCAGATGATGCTGCTTCTGTAGATAATGTAATTTTAACGATTTAACTAATGAAAATCCTGAAGAGATGAGACACTGTCAAACATTCAGTTCACATGTAGATGCACATACACACACAATGAGGGATTTACACTTCAGCTGCTTGGTGCATGTTTGCAGGAAGTTAAATTTCTCATAAACTCTTAGGATTACGAACAAGTTAATTGTTGTGCAAAGATAAGATGACAATGAATTGATCTGCAGACACACATCTGGAATAAGTGAAATCCTGTTGGTTTAATTGATATTATTAAGCGAGCAGCTGATGAGTCCGAGCTCCATTGTCAACATCGATTTTACAAACGTTTGCTTGATGTGTCGAAGTCGTGGCTGATGAACGTCTTCCTCAGAGTCTGTGACCGACTGACCTGCCGTGACTGAAATAACAGCAACAGACAAACAGGACACAGAGTCAAACATTCAATGTCACAGGATGAGTGTCTTATAAAGTGTGTGTGTGTGCGTGTGTGTGTGTGTGTGTGTGTGTGTGTGTGTGTGTGGGGGGGCTCCGTCTGACTGGTCCACAGGAAGCAGGTAATTCAGCGTCACCATGGCGATGAGATTAGATCTGACATCACCTTGATACAACACACACTCTGTTTCATATTGGCTCTGTTTCAACACGTACACACACACGTACACACGCACACACACACACACACACACACACACACACACAGTTGCGTGAATCACTTTGTCACTCGTGTGGGTTTCAGAAGACGAACTGTGCTCGAGGTCAGATCCCAGTTAGAGTCACTGGGTTCCCAGTTAGAGTCACTGGGTTCACTGCACATCATTATTTTATTCATCACGCATTTCAGTGAACTAAATTATGTCTTATTTTGTTTCATCCATTAATGATGTGTTCATAACTTATGTCATAATAACGCAAAGATATTTAAAAAAACACTTTTCACATTATGAGGTGACTTTTCTTTTTCTGCCGCGGCAGCAGCACACACCTGCTCAGTGGTTGACCTCTTACAGGAGTTTGGACTTTTATTTAATTTAGATCATTTCTTCTCTCTGGGGACTTTTCGAAATGAAAAAATAAACATGAATGAACTTGAACTGAAAATCATCTCAACTCATTGTTTTATAAGATTTTAATCTTCAGTCGGGATAAGATGAGTTTGTGACTAACTCACCTTTATCAGACTTCCTGTTAGAGCATGAACGCAGACACACACACACACACACACACACACACACACACACACACACACACACACACACACACACTGTAGCTCAGAAAGTGTGACTGGTGGTGGCCTGTGGTTCTGACTGTATTTATCATAAGCTCAGGAATGTTATCAGTTTCTCTGACTTCACCTCTGGCTCCGTTTCTCCGTCTGCTTCTTATCTGCTTCTTTTGTTTCTCTGTGAAAAAGACGTGTTTAGATCAAAGTGTCGATCGACTGAAGACTTTTGTTTATTCCATGTTTTAACTGTTCATTTCTATATTTCTGTCTTTTTGTGCAGTGAATTATCAATCCTTATTTTCCAAAGGTGAACGGATGATTATTCAGGTTGTAAATCACATTGTTAAGACAAATCTGTGGTTTTTGGGAAATACCACTTTTAATTTATTGGTATAATTTGCCAGAAGTTTGTCAGGAACTCAAAAAGGACACAAAGGACAATTCTCCCCTCGACTGATCCTCTCTCTGGTTCATGTGTAAGGAGGAAGGTGTCGACCTGGATGTTGTTTAAAGTTGTGTTTATTGTGCGTTTGGTGCAGATACGGGGGTCAGGACTGCTCTGATTGGCAGAGCACCAAGGACAGTGGACACGGAGAGAGCGAGGCCGGAGACATGGACTGGGAACCGGGACGAGACTCGCCCATAGACCCTCAGCTGGAGGAGGGGCTCCACAACCTGCTCAACCACCCTGGTGCGCACACACACACACACACACACACACACACACACACACACACACACACACACACCTCTTTTGAAAAATCTAAAACAATGTACACAAGATAATATAAACTTTATTGTCCTATGTGGAAATCTGTCTGGAGCTGCACACAACTTAACACAATGATACAATAAGTACTACAACAGTTCAATGGTAAACTATGGGACAAAATACTGCAAACATACTGCATTATCCTGTGCATTCATACAACAATAGAGTTTTACACACACACGAGTTATGTTATGTAAAGTTGTGTTAAGTTTTTGTACTGGTGCGAGTCAGGTGACGTCAGAATTCATCTTTGTCCTCCAGACGCTGAACTCAGTGTGTGTGTTTGTCAGCGAGCTCCTGGTGGAACTGGAGGTTTAAAGCATGTGACCTTTGTTCCCCCGCAGAATAAACACACTCTTCACTCACAATGGACTCACACTGACGAAAGGTAGAAAACAGGAAATAACCCAGTGACAGGTTTTACATCCACATCCACCCACGGCCCACTCATCTCTTTGTCTTCATGGATCTCCTGGTTCTGAGGATCCTCATCAGGAAATGATCTGATTCTGTTTTTTATGGCTGAAAATCCCCCAAAATTCTTATTATTGTGTAAAATGTTTGTATTATTAACATGTTAGTGTCACTTTAATGTCACTTCATTAGCATGTTGTTATATCATGATCTGACATTATCGTAGCGATGATTAACATTAAGGTTCGTTATTATTTGAGTATTTATTTGTAGTTATTCAGGATTATTATTATTTCCATTATGTTGCGTCGTCATTAACATTGAAAGGTTTAAAATCATAAATACTAAAACTAGAGAGCGTCCACATCACGTCCTCGTTCTCTTTGCTTTCATTTAAAACTACGACCACAAAGTTTAACCAAGATATTAACGTGAACCTCAAACTCTTAAGGCTCATTGTTTAACTGGGAATTCCACATGTAGGCCAGTGTGTGTGTGTGTGTGTGTGTGTGTGTGTGTGTGTGTGTGTGTGTGTGTGTGTGTGTGTGTGTGTGTGTGTGTGTGTGTGTGTGGTTGTGGTCAGAGCAGAGGGGATTACCGCCTGATGACGGTCGAGCGAGCTTCACTTCAGGGCAGGAGAGAGAGAAACAAAAGTGTGTGTGGGAGTGTGTTGTTTTTATGTGTGTGACACTTGACTCACCTTCTTCGCTGCAGGCGCCATCATCAGTGTAACTCACACCAGAGCGACAACTGTGTGTGTGTGTGTGTGTGTGTGTGTGTGTGTGTGTGTGTGTGTGTGTGTGTGTGTGTGTGTGTGTGTGTGTGTGTGTGTGTGTGTGTGTGTGTGTGTTCGACTGCTGCGTCTTCTTCAAACCTCTGTGAATCACACAAACACCTGATCCTTTGTTCAGGTCTGAAGATGATATGATGAGTGAGTGTGTGTGTGTGTGTCTTTGTGTGTGTTCATTCTTCTCCATGTCTTGGGACTGTGTGTGTTCTCAGAATCACGTTGTCAGATATAAGCTGTTGAAGGTGTGAGTCATATTCTACCACTTTTTACTAAAAGAGACTCATCTGTGATCCAGAAGAAGATGAATCTGTCAAGACTCTGTAACGCAAGAAGTTAATTGATTAACTGAATCTTAAACCTTAAAATCATCTTAACCATCTTAAATCTTAAACATTTTAAGATTCACAGTTTTAAACATGAAATTGTTGGATTCTGATAGTTTGAACTGAGAGGTTTAACATATGTGGCAGAGATTCACAGCAGGTTGTGCTCAGATTTGGTTTTTCAAGTAAAATAACTGGTTTTATTTCCAGGTTAAACTGTATTAATGTTTAAATTATCAAACTCGGAAAGTTTTAAAGAGCTGGTGAAGAATTGAAACAGAGAAACTGAGACCAGGCAGGAAGATGAACCTGCGGCTCCGTTAACACTCTGTGAGACGGAGGTGAAGGATCAGAGCTTTTAATGCTGCAGCAGGTGTGTTAATGGACCGACGAGGCCCAACAACACACACAACAACACACAACAACACCCAGATGGACTCACTAAGACGTGAAACACACGCGGGTGTCGACAGCTTCTTCTCCTAACATCAACACCAGGTCCGACATGAGGCAGCAGACGATTTTATCTCCGGAGAATCTGCTGAAACTCGAAGCGTTTGGTAATTTAAAGAGGATTTTCTATTCAGAGGATCAGTGATGAAAAACTGCCAAAACAAAGAGAGGGGGGGATGTGGGGGGGCTTTGGTGGAGGTCTGGGCCACACCGGGTGTATGTATTAGTGTGTGTGTGTGTGTGTGTGTGTGTGTGTGTGTGTGTGTGTGTGTGTGAGTTAACTCCTTGCATCTGGTTGTGGTTACATGAAGGAGACCTCAGCTCCTCAGGCTGATTAGTCTGAGCGGAGTTGAAACGTTTTGATTTTAAATAAATGAGGCAAGTTGATCCGTTTCTGTCAGAGCACGAAATTCAAATCTCAAACTAAAAACGTTTTTTTTTTAACACAAGATTCAAACAAATAAAACAAATACAGATGATAAAAACAGCAAAAAGGATCAATCAAGAGATAATGAATAAGACTTTGTGTATAGATGTAAATCTGGTATTAATATAACTTCCATTATCTATTTAAGATGTATTTTAAAAGCTGAAAAGGCTTGAATATATATATTTCAATTACTCAATTGTTCCGGTTTCCTTCTAAAACTAAATATTGTGGAAATGAGAAATGATCCACGTACTGTACCTCCCTCTCTGTGAAGCAGATTCAGTCAATAATGATCAGTCAGAGTTCATTAAATACTTAAAGCCTGAAACATTTTATTATAAAGAAAATATAAAGCCTCAGTATCTTTGCACCATGAAGAACGAGGCGTCATGTTGTTTCTCAGATCACATGAGCTGAACAACACGCTGAGAAAAGGATCATCACATGTAATTGGATGAGATGGATGTAAACAGGATCTGATGAAGATCAGAACAGAGACGATCAAGGTGTTAAACATTCATGTGTTTCTGTGCATTAACGTGTTGTACAGTAAATGACTGAATGAGACTTTGTGTGTTTTCACCCCCTCACGCCCGGTGTTCACGCCTCTGACAGACACATGCATGTGGAGCAGGAGCCAACAGGGTTTGTTTTTGATAGAACGGTGTGAACGGGATGTTTTCGGTGAAGCCGACACAACAGATGTGGAAAACTCCTGTTGACGGCAGCCGATAAAACCCGAGTGTCACTTCCTCCTTTTCCTGCCTCGACATCACACTTCAGCATCAGGAGAGTCGGAGAAACTCAAGAACCAAACACGGGAACTTCTTCAGATTCTGTCCCAATGTTTTCGTTAGGACTCAAAGATGAACTGATTAGATTCAGGGGTCGGAGGTCAAAGGTCATGACGACCTGATACGAGTCTCTTTGTTGCATCAGTAGTTTGTTATCGGTCGTTACTCTTTGATTTAGAAAGAATCGTTCCAGAGCTACGTTCATCTTCACTCGACAAAATGTGGTTCAAAAGTAAAACGTCCAGTTCAAACGTCTCTGTCTGTCTCTCTTTCTGCAGATGACGTCTTCTCGGAGGTCACCGACCCGTCCTGGATGGCGAGACTCTCTCTCCCGCTCGCAGGCGACTACCATGACAACGTGTTTGTCCCCAACGGGCCTCCGTCCCCTGAAACTGAGCCTCTTCCACGGGACTGTCTGGACTCCTCGTCCTTCTCCACCTTCGGTAAAACACAAGAAACTACGTTCACTTTAAATAGTAACATTTATTTTTATCTTTAGGTCAATAACATATTAGAAAATAGCATAACAAAGTTAAAGCTATCTTAATTTCACAACAGTATTAAAGAATTCATATCAAGTTTTTTTATCATGGCAAACTAAAAATACTCTAATTAAATAGGTGGTGACCATCACATTTTTAAATTTGTAGTTCTCAGAAGAAGCAGCAGAGTGACACCTCCTTCTCTTCTTCCTCCTCTCAGGTAAAAGTCCAGAGAAGGACGGCCCACTGGGCGGGGCCCTCCTGTCCGAGGTCAGCACGCTGTTTGAAATGCTGATGACGCAGAAGGCCGACGCCCACCCGGGCCCCCGACCGGACGTCCTGTACCGACTCTCTGCGGCGTACCGACGCTCGCTGGGCCTGGACGGCAACGCCACGCCCGCTGCGGGAAACGCACCGAGGAACTCTGGGAACACGGAGAAGCGTCCGGGCCTCGCGGCGCCATCAGGACTGTACCATCAAATATAACTGAACACTGGAAAAGACTGACTGACGCAGATTCACACGTTTCTATGATTAATCTATTTTTAGACGTTAACTGAAAAGTACTTGTGATTTAAAACAGCTGCGGTTGTGTCAGCGTGCGTCGATACGATGACGAGACTCGAGGTCTGAAGATAAAAACACTACGAACTTTCAGTTTGATTTGTGAGAAGTACGACACGACATGTGAGGTTCGGTCAAACTCTCTCGCACAGTTGAACTCACTTCCCCAAACTTAGCGACTTTTTGTTTTTAACTGCATGAGATGAAAAACACGTTGAAGTGAAACGAGGACGTGATGCGTCAGATGAAAACATGGAGGCCGCGGCAGCAGCCGCCTGTTCGATGGCTCCTCCTCCTCATATCACATGTTGTTGCTTTTTATTTTAATGTTTCAACAGCGTCTTCTTCATAACTTCCTCTTCGACACTGTCAATCATGACCTTTGACTTTCCATTATTTATACAGTGAGAACTGGAATTTTTTAAAACTTTAACGGTGCTGAGAAGTGACTGAAAACCAAGATGGCGTGAAGAAGAAAGACGTTTTTATTGTCGTGTTCAGAGCAGAGGATCCTGAGAGGAAGGAATTCAAACAAAGGAAAATATGGGTAATAAGTATTGATTATATATATATGTGACTAATGAGGGACTGAGGAGCAGGTGCCCAGGGGAGCGTGGAGATCAGGTGACTTGCAGGTAGGCAGCTAGTGGACAGGTGGAGTTAGAGAGAAAGACAGAATCTGGAGGAATCTAAGAGACGTGACAAATGATCATTTCAGTCTGATGAACTTTGGCTTTTGATTTTGTTTCATGTAAAATTGGTGAGAACAGAAACTTCTCTGACTGAGGGACGTGATGCTGGTGGTATTTTAGCATTAGCACAGACAGGAGACAGGAGACAGTGGCTCGATGTCTTCAAGAGACAAGAGGACGTTTGTCCTGCGATGCACAAAGACGACATTTGTTTTTTAATATCAACGAAGCTCTGAGTGGTTTTCTACCTCATCACTTCACAAAATGGAGGAAGAACAGATCAAATCAAAGTCCTGAGGGATGTATCACTCCTCACGTGTTTTAAACCGAACATGATGAGCGTTATAAAGATTTAAACAATTAATACGTTTCCATACTTCACGTCATCGTGACCTGAGATGTTTTGCTTTGGACCGATGACACAGGATGAGCTTCCTCACACGGTTCCTGTTTCTCATTATTAATCATGAAGCATCAGACTCTTCAGTCCAGGTTTAATTAACGGTGAATTAAAGATATCGAGTCGTCTCTGGATGAAGACAGATTTAGTTCCAGGATATTTACTCAGGAAAAACAAAAAAACAAAAACAGGAAGTGAAGGGAGGAAGTTAGCAGGAACTTCAATAAGAAAAAGAAACCAACTTTAATGGTGAACCTGAAAGCAGAAAGATGTCGGTTTCCTTGTTGTGGATTCTTTCGACCACGAACACACTCAGAACTTCCCGTCTGAGTTTCTCTGGGACGTGAAGCAGGATCGTGGTCGATTCATTTTGTCTGTCAGGATGTTAAATGCTCAGATTTTGGTCAGAAGAGAAACAACCGGGAGGAAACGTCACTTTGTTTTTCCTTCTTCCTAAAGACTGAAGAACAACGAGGAGCTGAACTTTCAACGCTCGGTCGAAACTTCCCATGTTCAACAACTGGAGTAAAAATACTTTAAAGATTACTGCGTTCGGGTTTGTTTGTTCTGGATGAATCACAGGGATCCGTCGCTTAAATTATTGGTTTGATCCAACTTCATTGTCCTGAATGTTGTGAATCAGAAGATCAGCACTTTGTAAATAGTCTTTTCTAACTTTTTGGAGTTTTGTATCAAGAGAAGTTTTTTGTTTCCTTGAAAAACAGATTTGTAACTTTTTTCAATAAAATATCTCAAGTGTAAACGAAAATCAAAAAAAGTGTTTGGAACTCAACCTTTAAAAAAATCTGTGTCTCTCTACTGTGTGTGTGTGTGTGCGTGTGTGTGCGTGCGTGCGTGCGTGCGTGTGCGTGTGTGTGTGTGTGTGTGTGATCAGAGAATCCTTCATCCAAAATACCAACAGCTCCACCTAGTGGCAGCCTCCGGTATGAGACAGACACAGGATCAGAGCTGCTTCTTTAATCTGACATTTCATCATCTGTGTGTTTATTCGTCAGGATGATGAAGATGAAGATGATCATCAGAAACATAAACTGATGAATTCATTGCATTTGTGAAGAATTCAACTCTTGTTGATGAATTAAAATCCACTGTGTCCAAACCAGAGATGAAAAACACTGACATCTAGTGGTTTATAGGAGTTACAGCAGCCTGATATTAAAACTGTTTGAATCTGTAGTTTCATACTTTCATTCTACTTTTCTTGTTCAGTTAAAAGTTCAGTACATTTCTCATGCATGTGCACATGTAACTCCCTCCAGCCGTCATTCAGCGTCTCATGAACTGACTCATAAACAACTTCACTTCAGGGTCCTGTACAATATGTAGATTATAGTTTAAACTAATACATGTAATATTTCTTTAGTTCCCTTGTTTTTGTATTATTTAGTAAATTTAGTTTTAACTTCTCTTGTTAGTTTAATGCATTTATATATAATTGGACTAGAGGAAAAGGGGTTCGAACCACCAACCCTCTGGTTAGTGGACAACCCACTCGATGTCCTGGGCCACAGCCACCCACAATTTATCGATATTATCAAGTATTAAAAACTAATAAAACCAATGTTCCAGTGTTTTATATCACCAGATGTTTAATCCTGCACAGAGTATTTCAAATCTCTACAGGTTTGTCAGATATTTTGATTGTTTTTAAGTCAAATATATTGTTTAATTATGAAATCTCTGCATTTCTTAATGAGAGGTACTGTGGGTTCATTAGCTCTTTGAAATCTGTTCACTTGTTTTCCCTTATGAAACAGAAGAGAAACAGAGAAACTTTGAATGTGGAAGTTGCTCCACTCGTCCTCCTCCTCTTTCTTAGACTTAAAACTTCTCTCAGTGATAAATATTCAGTGTTTCGCCTGTTTTCCATCTCTCAGGTCTCTGTGGATCCTGAGTAACACTGATGGAGCTGTTTCTGTTTTAGTGCCGAGCGTCTGCAGGCGTCCACCTCCTCCTCCGGCCGGTTTAAAAGGCCAAAACGAGCTCTGAGAATTTATAACGAGCTCAGTCCGCGGAGGAAACATTCATCTCACAGACAAACTGGTCCAGTTTAGATTCAGGCGAACACAAAAAGAGCAACACAAACACTTTTCTCTGCCCCACACGTGGAGAGCAAACAGGTCGGAGAGGAAAGAAACAGAAGCTAATCCACAGTTTGCTATTAAACGTGTCCACGTGTGAGTTAGTGGAGCTGAGAGAGAGAGAGAGAGAATCCAATTCTGTTAAAACACAACTCGTATTTTATTTGTAAAGTCCAATAAGGTAAGTGGAGCATGAATCTGCTGCCGGACGGGGACGTGAGGACGTTCGGCCGCAGAGCGACTCCCAGGAGCAGAGAAGTGGATTCACCTGCAGAGCTCGACCTCCACGGGAGGAAGCGCTGAATAAAAAGCAGAACAACAGGTTTTTAATTGAGCTCCAGTCGTCTGAGGTGATGAAGCAGCTGGAAAGTGATTTAAAGCTGAAGAAGTAAACTGCTGCTTGTGGGGAAATAAAGGAGTGAACTTCTGTTTATGATCCATATACGAACACAGAGAGAAGTTTACCACGACTGCAGTTTAACAATATGTGCTGACGTCATCGATTTAATCTTCCTTGCTATGACAATTTGAATAATTAGTGGAATAAACTATTTTGTCACATTCGACATTAAAAGAAGAAACAACACGTGTTCCGTCACTTTACGTTTATTCCAACAGCTGAAGTTAAGACGTCAGGATTCAGGTTTCAGGTCCCGTCTGGGTCCACTGCTTAAGTTTCAGATGTCTGTGACGTCCACTGAAGGTGTTTCACCTCTAAACAATCTGCTCAAGCCTTAAATTCAGATATTCAGAATCTCAGATTTGTCTTGTGTCCCTTCAGAGGGTTCCACGCTCTACACAGGAAACCAGTGGATTAAACAATGGAACTGGACATAAAGACGTTAGAAGCAAATACTGTTGATGAAGAGTTTTATCAAATCACAGATAAAATGCAAACTTTCATTTATTTATCAAGTCGTGTTTCATTGTTCTGTTAGTTACGACCCTTTAGAAGGATTTTCACTAATCATATACAAAATATATATTATTAAAGAGAAGTAAAACTAACCACAACCAACATTAACAAAGATTAACAAACAAAGACCAAACCACAAAGAGTCGAAGCATCGAACCTGGAAGAAATAAAACCATGAAAACAGAACGATACCACACCAACAAATAAGGAAATTAAAAATAATGAGGAGCCGTCCTAAAGTCTAACGTCTGCTCATGATATTACAAAAAGAAAAGTCCTGGATCCACCTCCGCTCCAAAAGTTAACAGGTTCTTTCTTAACCCATAAGCCACTCTGCTGCCAAGTTTCAACAGATGCAGGAGAGAGAAACTTCCTTCTTCCTCTTCCTCTTCATTAGTTTCCTCTTCGTCGACCAGACTCTAAACATCTGAGGACAGAAGACTTCACGAGCTTCAGGTCCTTTGGCCTCTCGACCACCAGGAGGCAGTGAACTCAACCCTCTGCAGTTTGTTTCCTGACACTTTGAATAAAAACTTTTCTGCTGCATAAAAATGATGTTTTGAATGAAAAGTGTTGCAGCCAGACTTCAGGAAATTACACTTAAAAGCCTTTAAAAACTTTAATGAGCGTCTGTTATCTGCGCAGCCCTGATAACAGCAATTATACAACTTTATATAATTTATTCTTTTTTTTAACGTCTTCCAGGAATAAATCCTCCACAGGAAATGTGAGCGGATCAATTTCCCACAACTCAAACTCAGCTTCTGTCCGTAAACATCTGCAGCTCGACTTCGTGTAAACGCCACATTGTGACTCTGGAGACGGGTTTGGTATCATCTGAGTTCAGCTCCTCCACAGTGTGTAAAGTGCTGGGGGGGGGGGGGTTGGCCCTCAGACTCGCCGTAGGCTGCGTCTTTGAGCTGTGTTTTCCTGTTTTGACTCCACACACACACACACACACACACACACACACACACACACACAGACACACACACACACATGATCTCTAACACTCTGGTTCTTCTGCTGCGTTTATCGATTATTTCGTTCAAATTTCTGCCAAAGTTTGTGTCTGAAAAGAAAACAGACACACAAACAAAGTGAAAGCATCTTTTCTGGTTTTCATTCCGCTCTTTGCTTGAGTTTAGAGCCTCAGTGAAGTTCACTGCGTCACTAACAAATCCACTATTCAGCAGGGAAAGTGCTTCTCAGTGATTTCTGAGGCACTTAAAGGTTTGTTTATCTTCACATGATGAATCTGACTCGGCTCCTCTCGGTCCGTCTGTATTTCGATTCTCTCGACAGCCGCTCGTTCGATCCACTTCGAACTTTGTGGGTGTGAAATGTCGACTGTGGCAATAAAAGAAATTCGTAAAAGCCGAAGTTTACAGAGACGTGGAACTTGACTGTGCATCACACTGGGCGCTTCAAGTTTAGTATTTACTGTGTTACTTCGTTACGAAGTTATTTGAAAGCATACATCCAAGGAACGAGTTTAGAAAATCCAAGGGCAGAGATTATGAATCTGACAGTTTCATGGAGACACAAGGAACCGAACCGCAGAGATCAGACAGATTTATAGTTTTTGGTGGAAGGTGGAAACAAAGAAACTCAAAACTCAGGTAACAAAACAAGCAGCTGAACTCAGAAACATGTAAAGTAAAGAGCCCAGACACTAAAGACACAGGAGGTCAGGAACACGAGGAGGGAAACAGGACAAATCAGGAAGTAGAACGTGCAGAAGACACACAAAGACAGTCATTTCAAAGTAAAACAGGAAATAATGACACGATGATGACACAAACACAGGCCGACCAATCAGGGGCCGTGTTTGTGCATCATGAAAGCTTCTCTGTGAGTTTTCTAAAATGAAATCAAATAGTGTAAAATATTTATTACTGGATGTGAGGCCTTGTACTGTGTGAATCTCAACTTGTTGATAGATAATTACGTTTAGATTCATAATTCATAATTTGTTTGCCTTGCAGTTACAGCTCCTGACCTGTAGGTGATGCTGCAGCCCCTCTCAGCCCCCCCCCCCCCCCCTACTGTGACAGGTGCATTTTGAACAGATTCTGTTCTTCTTCTTCTTCTGGGATCAAAATCTCCTAAAACATGCAAAATGAAATTCATTGCAATGAGGAACTGCATCATTCTTTATTATTAATTTTTAATTTATGAACTATTGTTATTTAATATTGACGGAAACAGGTAAATCAAAACTGAGTTTATAGAAACAGCAACAGAAAATCAATGCAACATATAAAAATATTTAATTTTGAAAAATACCTGACATCAACAGTTAATATATTTTAATATAAATATAGATGGTTTAATTTAGTTATTCTGCATCTTTGTCTTTTTATTTCCAGAAATCAAAACCTGAACCGAAGACATTTGAATTGCAGTCAGAAAATATCAAACTCAAATTATAATATTTTTACAGAATTTTGACTACAAAAGAAAAATATATATAATCACATTAGATGATAGATTTAATTTGTCTACGTTTCTTCTGTGTGAGTCGTGTTATTCTGTTTCAGCAGCAACACAAATCTTAGTCTGGTTCCATGAGTTGGACTCAGTGAGTCATCAGAGGGAGGGATGTTGTGTGTGTTGCTGTGGTTTGCTGTGTGTTGCTTTGTGTTGCTTTGTGTTGTTGTGTGTTGTTGTGTGTTGCTTTGTGTTGCTTTGTGTTACTGTGTGTTGCTGTTTGTAGCTTTGTGCTGCTGTGGTTTGCTGTGTGTTGCTGTGTGTTGCTTTGTGTTGTTGTGTGTTGCTGTGTGTTGCAGTGTGTTGCTGTGTGTTGCTTTGTGTTGCTGTTTGTAGCTTTGTGCTGCTGTGGTTTGCTGTGTGTTGCTGTGTGGTGCTGTGTGTTGCTGTGTGTTGCTTTGTGCTGCTGTGTGTTGCTGTGTGTTGCTGTGTGTTGCTTTGTGTTGCTGTGTGTTGCTGTGTGTTGCTTTGTGTTGCTTTGTGTTGCTGTGTGGTGCTGTGTGGTGCTGTGTGTTGCTTTGTGTTGCTGTGTGTTGCTTTGTGTTGCTGTGTGTTGCTTTGTGTTGCTGTGTGTTGGTTTGTGTTGCTTTGTGTTGCTTTGTGCTGCTGTGGTTTGCTGTGTGTTGCTTTGTGTTGCCGTGTGTTGCTGTGTGTTGCTTTGTGTTGCTGTTTGTAGCTTTGTGTTGCTTTGTGCTGCTGTGCATTGCTTTGTGTTGCTGTGTGTTGCTGTGTGCTGCTGTGTGTTGCTGTGTGTTGCTGTGTGTTGCTTTGTGTTGCTGTGGTTTGCTGTGTGCTGCTGTGTGTTGCTGTGCATTGCTTTGTGTTGCTGTGTGTTGCTGTGTGTTGCTTTGTGTTGCTGTGTGTTGCTTTGTGTTGCTGTGCATTGCTTTGTGTTGCTGTGTGTTGCTTTGTGTTGCTGTGTGTTGCTGTGTGGTGCTGTGTGTTGCTTTGTGCTGCTGTGTGTTGCTGTGTGTTGCTTTGTGTTGCTGTGTGTTGCTTTGTGTTGCTGTGGTTTGCTGTGTGCTGCTGTGTGTTGCTGTGTGGTGCTGTGTGTTGCTTTGTGTTGCTGTGTGTTGCTGTGTGTTGCTGCAGCTGCAGGAAACACTGGAGGGCAGCAGCAGCCTGTGGATGAACATCTACAACCAGAGAAAACCTCAGAGACTCAAATCAACATGAAGCAGGTTCAGCTTCTGCACAGCTTCTCCTGAATCAACACTACACAAGGCTACACTACACAACACAACACAACCCAACCTAACACAACAGGACACAACACAACACAACACGACATTACACAACTCAACTGCAGGATTTCAAAGGGAATGCGGCTCCTTCACAGAAAGACTTAATAATCAATCAGAAAATAAAGTTATGAAACAGAAATCACTGGACAGACGTTGTTTTTCTGAGTCAAAGTTTAATTTATCGCCACAAACTCAGAAGTGGAAACACAGCCGCCGCTGAGTCGTCACCGTTCAAACTGCAGCTCTGCACCAAACTCTGATAAATGCTGTTTTTAATAATCCGTCTTTCCAGATGTTACCGTCAGCGCTGAGGTGACGGGACAGCTGTTTACTGCCGTAACCACGGCAACAGCACAGTCACACGCTGCTGTAAACGGACTGGATTTAAGAAAAGCTATTCTTGTTGAGCACTGGAACACACACACACACACACACACACACACACACACATACACACACACACTCATCCAGCGTGTACACAACACTTGCCGACCGGAGGAGCCGGGGATTCCAACCGACGACCTTCTGATCCTGGCGTCCGGCCCAGACCGGAGCTGTGGTTGGAAAATACTGTGAAATAATGTTGATACTGTGACGACAAAACCCAGTTTACTGCAAACATTCAAGGTATTAGTCAGTTTCTCTCTCCTGCAGCGTGATGGTCGCTCGCCAAGACCCTCAGCCGCCATTTTGTTTACAAGACAAGAGATTACACTGCGTCCACTGAGCGGCAGGAAGAACTAAAGAGTGTGTCCTTATATTCCCAGAACCAGGGGCAAGAGCTTAAATAAAGTTCTGTGTGTTAAAGTGGTTTCATCACTTGATGGAATATTTCATCTTTTTTGTGCATGTGACCTTCTGCAGAGAGAAAAGGACGAGGCCAGCGGTGGCGTTCACCGGCAGGTAAAATCACTGCGTGTGACAGGAGGACGGGGGACGAGCAAACACAGACAGACAGACAGACAGACACACACACACACACACACACACACACACACACACACACACACACACACACACACAGAGGTGAGGAGACGCTGCCTGGAAGCTAACGGCGGCTTCGCTCCACAGATCCTCTGAAGCTACATGTACGATGTTTAAACCTGAAACACGTGTTTTTCATTCTATCACATGAAAAGATCTTATTCTCCAGAACTAAAATAAAGTCTTGTGGATTTAAAACATAAAAACATACATATTGTCACTTCTTTCCAGAAATAAAACCAAAATATCTGGAATATGAACGATTCTGTGCAGTAGTGATCATGAAGTCTCAGCTGTCAATCATGAACTAATTAACTAATCAAAACCAAACTGATCAGAAACATTAACACTTGAACCTAAAATGACAGAAACCATCTTTGACAAACATTTATTTATTTAACATCTAAAACATGTCAAAAATATATGAATACAATTTCATAAATCAGCTTCTCAGGAGGAAATGGTGGATTTTCAGTGGGAGATTATTAGTGAGAGATTATTTACGGTTGTGCGACTGCGTCAAAATGTTGTTTTATAGTTTAAGGACAATAACGGAGCTCAGAGAAAAAAGACAAGAGTAATGAGTGCAAGTCATTTCATAGAATCTGTTGAAATAAGAAAAATCGAATTAGAAAAATACTGAACAACAGTTTTTCCCTTTAAATGTTCAGACTCTTTTCTCTGTGAGATCTGACCGGACTTTATTTTCACTCTGGTGCTTCCGAAGTCATTTAACCGGGAAACAGTTTCCAGAACGAAAGTCGTTAACAACTGAAAACAGTTGTTGTTCCTTAATGTGTCGGTGTCTTTTCCTTTCCTCCAGGGTTTTGCATCCTTGTAAACCCGATTGTTCCTTTAAACCTTCCCAGGCCTTTATGTGCCATATGGTTTCTACCGCTGCCAGATCCTGCACCAACATGTCATCGTTGGGTCTGTGTTCGAGCGCCACCGGCTTTGTGTTGGCTCCAGGTTTGTGTTGTGATGTGTCTGGTTGTCGAACACAAAGAACCGATGCTGCAAATAAACCAGCTTCAAACCAGCTTTTTAAAAAAAAATCTGACAGAAATCAGTGGAATCCGGACGAGTCAAGTTAAATCCTGAAAGATTAAGATGCCGAGACGGAGGCGAGTGAAACGGATAAAGAAACACGACGTCTAGTTTGTGGAATTAATGTTTTTCTCTAGATTATCTTGTGTTTCTTGCGGCGTGCACCGAGCAGACTGAGGTCTATTTGCTCTCAGGCCTCGGCAGTGAGGGAACTCAGAGGGTTGTTGTGTTTTCAGATGTGAGTTCAGAGGCTGTGAGGCTCAGTGACAGCCGACTGTGGTCAAACACCGGCGGCCAGCAGGCAATTTACTCCACTCCCAACATTTATTAGAGTCTAAGCTGCTGCCGCTGATGGAGGTTTATCTTGCAGCTTCACCTCTGTCTCTGATCCTCACCTCGCTCCTTTCCTCTGTCTCACTTCATCCCTCCACCTTCGTTCGGTATCAACCCCGACGTCTTTCCACGGAAACACTTGTTTTTCTAACGTTGTGTCATTTCCTGACATCCACAACTGAACCGAACCTGATTATCAGACTGAATTTCCATTTAATTTTCATCTTGTTTTTTCCGTCGCTGTCTGTCAACACAGAAACCGTGGAAGACGGTTTTATATGAGAAGTTAACGCTTTGTCATGTCGGTGAAGAAATACGTCAAATTAAGGATTTGACCCGACTTGAAGGATCCACGCTTTGTGTCAGGATCCGTCTGCCTCGGCTCGCTTGTCTCTCCAGAGCATTACAATCATATCACAGGAAGAAAATCCTGAGATTCCAAGATTAAAGTCGTAATATTATGAGAAAAAGGGAAATAAGAAGTAAGAGGAACCCGCTCTCGCTGCAGCTCTATTCCTTCTGGATCCAAAAATCTAGAACCAAAACTACGAAACCTCTTTGAAGATAATTAACAGATGTAGCTAACGAACCTAAAATGATCACTTTATTTAACACATCAGGTGTGAATGTGATTTTCTAACCAATCAGAGAGCCGCGATTCCATCCCCCTGATTCCTGCTGTTCCAGATGTGCCCCCCCCCCCCAGCGCAGAGTCCACGACCGAACCACCAACCAGGAGCGCAGATTTATTCACAGCAACATGGAAACCTTTTCTTCAAAGTTTCTTTTATCAAAAGTATTCAAAATAAAACTTTTACACTTGGATATTTATTGTGTACAGGTGTAAACACACACTCACACACACACACACACACACACACACACACACACACACACACACAGGTTTAATCCCACACCTCATATAGCTTTATGAGCAGCTCGGCATCACCTGGGGAAGAACAACAGCCTCATCTAGCTGCAGTAAGGAGTGTGTGTGTGTGTGTGTGTGTGTGTGTGTGTGTGTGTGTGTGTGTGTGTGTCTGTGTGTGTGTGTGTGTGTGCATGCATGTTATCAGGAAACCATTACTGCAGCAGTAACCTCCACCAGTGGGAGTGGAAAAGAAGCTTTGCAGTAGCCGATGGAACGAAACAAAAATCCCAAACCATCTCGTACAGAAGAAAGAAAACGCTGCAGCGAAATGTACATTCGCTAACGGGACCAGTCACTTCCTGTTCGGAGGAAACAGTGAGACGGACGCTGCACTTCATCAAGGACGAACTGGGGGGGATAAAATACAATTTTTCACTTTGCTCAAAGACGTGGAGAACGTTCAGCGGTTTGGTCCAAAGTGGCGAGAAGGCCAAAAGAGTGTGGACACCTGGGCACCTCCCCCTCTGAACTCCTCCCCTGTGCCCAGTCAGGTGACACCTCCCCCTCTGAACTCCTCCCCTGAGCCCAGTCAGGTGAATCCTTCCACCCCCCCGAACACACACTGAAGCACTCAGGCTCTTTTACAGTGTGTTTCTACTCCTGTAATCCTCGAGTCTTATCTTCTGCCCTTGATTGATTTGATATTGGATGGGAAATAAAAATAAATGAAAGGTGTGAAAGATGCTCTGTGCTCTGATGAGATGTTTTAGATCTTTCTGCCAATAAAACACCTTTGAATAGAAAATCAAATAAGCGCGGGGGTGCGGGGGCGAGGGCGCCGCGGAGATATAATCACCTCCTCGTTTTTTATTAGCAGATGGATTTGCCATCGGGCCGCACCGTTGGTTTAACCTGCTAATCAGGTACCGCCTCGCTCGCCCTCCTGCTACTGCTTCAATTAAAGCTGTGAGGCTGGGAGAGAGAGAGAGAGAGAGAGAGAGAAACAATGAGAGATGGTGGAAGAGATGCAGGAAAATGAAAGAGGCTGACAGAGATGGAGAGATTCTCACATTTATGAAAGAACAGAAGATAAAGAGCGAGGGAGGGAGGGAGGGAGGGAGGAGGAGATTATTGTTTTTATTTTTCATTAAACTCTGACTGTTTTCACACTTTCCAGCCAAACACTGCTAACGTTTAATTTCATCTTCGTCTCATTTGTGCTGGAATTCTTTCTTCTTTTATCACGTTTCCACTAAAGTGTCGACTTGGTTTTGTTCAGGGTGTCGTTTTCCTCAGTTTTTACAAAATACATCTCAGTCACGTTTTAGGATGAGTTTGTAATTTCAACAGCAACCACAGGAATCTGTAACAGAGTCTCCTTCGTGCACGTGCACCCCCGCTACCGCCAATGATTGAATTCATTTAGTGGGAAATGCTGCCGTCGTAATCGTGGAGTGGACTCGTGGTATCGAGGTCCAAACACACGCTCGACCAATTGCGAGTCTCAGCTTGTGTCTCAATTAACTAATTAAAACCATGGAGGAGGCAGGGTTTATGACCTACACTGCAGCCAGCCAGCCAGCAGGGGGCAATGCAGATGATTTGGCTTCACTTTTGGGGAGCTGGCGCGTCGTCCATCTTTATTTTCAGTAACCAGTAACATTGAGGTAAAACACCTGATCCGTGATCCTCCTCCGTCAGACTCCAGTTGCCCTGTGAAGGTTTTCACTTCTCCTGTAAACTGCAGCTCCGACCCCGTCACTGCGTTCCCCCTCTAATTACGCCACTGTAATGGATCCACCCGAGCGAGTTCGGCGCCGGCTGCGCTTTGCTGCAGGCGGGAGACTCCATCTTGGTTTAATGGGGACTTTGTCATTCAGGCCTGCAGCTCCCTGATGCAAACAACCACTTCCTCTTTTAGTTTCCCCTGCTCGTCTCACCTTCCTGTCCGACTCTACCTGGGATTATCCTCCCCTCATTATTTTCCTCCGCCTCGCTCTGCACGCCGCTCTTGTTCATTTCAGTTATTATTTCCCTATCTGTCCGTCTTCTTCTTCTCTCTCTGCTCTCAGCGACGCTCCCTGGTTTAATTTAGCTTTTTTATTCTCCCGGACTCCGTTAACAAGGTTCGCTCTGTGCAGCTAAACAGTCGCCATCCGAACCCGAGCGATTCCTCTGAGACGCTCGGTCGATGTCAGAGCTGCTGTCAGTCAGTGGAGGACGTTTCAAACGTTTGTCAATGTGCTCAAGGTTTGGGGAAGTGCAAAGTGAGGAGGAGCTGCAGGTCGATTCCCGCTGTGCTTCACACTGTGATAAATGACAGTCGGAGCCCGGCCGCACCGAGAGGTGGCAAAAAAAAAACGTTTGGATGAAATGGAAGAATTGAAAATCATTAAAGGTGAAAAACAAGCAGAGGTTCAGATGGTTTCAGACAATGAGAAACTTGAATTATTACAAATTAAAGGATAAAGCAGAAATTTAAATGCTGATTTGTCCTTAATATTTAAAATGTGGGTGATTTATGAGATTTGGAAGAAACCATGAATGAATTTGGGTGAAAGTGAATGTTTGAAAGAAGTTTGGATAAAGTTTGAGTTATGGGACGAAGTTTTGCTGAAATTACAAATTGTTGAGGATGATTTGAACGACTGGATGAAAATGTGTCGTTGTGGTCGAGCGATTAAGACGAAGGTCAAGTTTTGGTTTAGAAGAAGACTTTGATCGAGTGGAAAATTTGGCTTCAGAAGACGACTCTGGTCACTTGTTGGGTCAGATGAAATTTAAGATGCATGGTTTGGATACATTTTTGAAATAAAGGTATTTTTGGAACAAAGATTTCAATAAAAGTTATGTTATGGAATATTATTTCCATAAAGATTTAAGTGAAATTCTTTACGAAAACTGGTTTAAAAGATTTTCAGATTGAGGTTCAGTAGAAGAACTAAGTGATCAAAGTCTGGATTGATGTAAAGTTCTGGAAGAACGTTCAGAGTTTATTTTTGGAAGATTTGAATAAGATGGGTTTTGTGTTTGAAGAGTAAAGTAAAAAAAAAAAGAAGTGGATGAAGGGGAAATTCTTTTTACGGCGACTTGATCAACAGTTTGAAGACGTGTCGAGATGAAGATAACATTTTAAAGAGTTTGTGTTTGAGGAAACATCGAGATACAAACGTTACCATCGATGCAGGTGAAGGTTAAAAAAGCAGTTTTATCCACTTGTATTTTTATCCCTTGAAACAAACCAGACGGAGATTCCACTGGTTTTATTCCAGCAGCTGCAGACAAACAGCCTGAAGCTGCTTCTTTCACATTTGTCCTTTTTTCCCCACATGTATAAAAATCCATTCAATCTGCCCAGCAACCACAAATGACATTTTGAAGCCTGTGCTCATTTCGGTGTGTGCGAGCGGCAGAAACAGCCAGAGGCCTCCTGCTGTTTACCAAGTTCACATTGATGCTGTCCTGCTCAGACCCACGTAATACGACTCAATACTTCAAGCCCGTTGGTGTATTGGCCACTCAACCAATACAGAGAAGCACTGAGTGGGTGCAGTGTGATAATAACAGCTAAAGGTAATGTGCATGCAAGTGTAAATGTTACAATGTGTGTGTGTGTGTGTGTGTGTATTTGGAGAGAGATCTATATTTGTGTTTGGCTGGTCGAGCTGCCAACTGCAGCAGATTGATGCCAGAAATCCTCAGATTGTCAAAAGCATCTGGACTCGAAACAAATGTGCTGCAGAGCCGCGTGTTAACGAGACGGCCGCGGGAATTAGTGATCGGAGAAAAACAGATTGTGTGTCTGTGCATGTGTGAATGTGGTGGAGGTATTACTCGTGTTGTGGGGACCCGAGAGAATCCACACTGACAGGTTTTAAAACACGGAAACTGAAACGACCTCCACACGTCACATGACCTTCATGTACTGGTCATGTGGTGTCAACAGGAAGCAGATCGTTGCTTAGTTAAAGAAAATACTACGGATGAGGAACAGCGGCGGTGGAAAGTCCGAGCAGGACAACAAGCAGGAAGCTTCACGGTGATCGAGTGGACGAAAGGTTTCTAACACGTGACGGACGTGAAACTGGAAGAACACAAATATCTCAGGACGAAGAAGAGGAGCCGAACACGTAGAAGACGAAGACGTCCACATGGAAACACCAGGCCCACAGGCCTTGCTGCAGTAACAGTGTGTAGATATAAAGTTATAAAGTTGTACTTGCGGACAGATGAGCAGCTTTGCATCGCGTGTTGACTGACAGCGTCGCAGCCGGCCCTCTTCCCTGTTAGCGGGGATGCCCTCTGCTTCTGACGGCGTTTGAAAATCCTCTCGTCAGTTCGGCAGGAAGATGAAGGCGAAGCGGTCCGCCTGCAGAGCCGCTCCGCCTCAGGCATCCTGTCGGAGAATTTGTTTTGTTTTTCCACCTCACTCCTCTCCTCTCTCGCTCTCTTTCTTCAAGGCCCTCGCTGCCTCCCCGTCTGCAGAAATAGATACGAGCTCAGTGGGGTTTGGTGGAGCAGGAGAAACACCAGAATATCAAATCTATCAGGGATAAGAAGACTTTAAGGTTTTTAAGCTGCGGCTCTGATGCTGCTTCAGGAGCGTTGTTCTCCTGAAGTAAAAAGGTGGAAGAATCGAAACCACGAGGAGTTTACGAACTCAACTTCAAACGGAAATCAGAGGAAACACAAAAGAACCTCCACAGAAACACAGTGTTTCACATAATTCATGTCTGAAGACTTTCAGCTGCTAATCTGTCTCATGTGAACAAGTTTTATTTATTACTAATTCATGAAAGACATCGGAAAAACCCAACAAAATACACATAGAAGCTGATTGTCTGTTTTATAATGACACATCACTTCAGACTGAGGTGTCAGCAGCTGTTAACTCTATAGATTCTTATCTGTGATTGGTTTGTTTTCCACAGGATGATCCATCTCTAATCCAAAATATGTCCATGTGCATTTCAGATGTAGGAGTTAAATGAAACTTACTCTCTGGAGTCCAATTAACCCAAAAGCATCAGTATCAAGAGAATACAGGAAAACATTCTGTGGCGTAGAACACGTGTCTTTAACTCATATATTATATTCATGATCAATCATGAAATATCCCCTCGTTTATTTATTTATTTTTACTTCTATAACAGTACAATATAATTTATTATATGTATTAGAAATATAAAGAAAACAGGAAGTGGTCTAATTACCTAAATGATTTATTTGTCATAAAACTCTGTTAAAGAAAGTGAATAAAAATACCTGGATCTGCTCTTTAATCTGCATCCAAACCAAAATATAATATTCTTTAACATCAGGTTTCGTAGATTTTGCATAATCCCAGTTATAAATACCCACCCAGGGGCGGAGCAACGGGGGGGGGCAAAGTATGCAACTGCCTGGGGCCCCTCTGAGGACGTCTGATACGTTACTGCAACGACACATCTGTGTTTGTGAAAAATATTATTTATGTGAATGTACAATATGAACTTCATTTATAATTCTTCTTTTAAAAGAATCTGATGCTTTGAACGAGGTGGTTTGGTATTATGTGTGTGTGGGGCTGGGGGGGGGGGGGGGGGGGTTCTTTGGGGGCCCACCAGGTCCCTTTGCCCGGGGCTCACAAGTCCCTGGACACACTCCTGGGTCAAAGAGTTCTCTACACATTGTTTTTTTAAAGGTCAGATTCTCTTTGAATAAGTAAAGTTAGTTAAATAAAGCGATGACCTTGGTAATTACTTCTCACCCCGCGATGTCTCACAGGTCTCGGGACTCTTTTGTCTCCGAGGAAGTCTCGTCTCCGAGTTAATACCCAAACTGCGGCGGCTCGTCTTCCCTCGTGATGCTGATGCTTTCTGAGACACGGAGCATCTGTTGAAAAAAGCGCCCGGCGGACCTTCCACCTCTTGGCATTCTTCTGCTCGCCCGGCCGCTCACAGACTATTAGAGCGTTTACGCCACGGGTAGAGAGGGAGCCGCTGAACTCATTTCACAGGTTAATTAGAACAAAAGGATCAGCCTTTCACCAGGCGAGAGGCTTTCGATTATTGAAAGGTTGTGGCTCGCTCTCCTCCCCGAGGGCCTCCACTGAGAGGACGGAGTATATTGGGCTCCATCGCGGCTAAATGCCACCTATCCATCACCCGATCGCGCCCGGCCGCCGCCATTAGCGTCCCGTGATTGAGAGGTAAGCTTTGTAATCATCCCCGGGCAAATGCAGAGTGAGTATATTAATGTGCTGCGTGTCGGCGTGAAGGAGAATGACAAGTTGGGTCAACTTTCCAAAATGAGAGTGACCGGACTGACGGGCGGAGACGAAGAGTCGAGAGCAGGCGAGGTGACGCAGTGACGCAGAGATCTGATCCTGTTTAGAAACACGACCACAGAGGCTGCGACGCCTCGGGCGACTCCACAGGGAACAGAACACGGAGCTGCTGTGAGTTATCGGCTCAATCTATCATCAGATAACTCAGGGAGCGACTCGTTAAAAACACTTCATCATAGAAATCCACCTGTTTCTGGGGTTTTATTTGTTTGGGGTAACGAACAGGAAATGCTTGGAATGAAGGTGGAAGTTGGATCGTGCAGTTTTCTCGCCGCTGTAAGAAATCAACCATCTTACAAAAGTGAATAATCTCTGTAGTGATGAAGTCTGGAAGTTTCTGTCTCCACGTTCTGACATCACATCACTTTCTGTAACATCGGGTGTTTGTTTTTTACATTTTCACTGATTTCCCAATGAATAATTCACCATCCTGATGAAAATGTAGTGTTTCATTAAGAGGTAGGATTATTTTCCAGCTGCTGTCTGGTTTCTACCAGAAAAGTGCAGCTGAGGTCACGTAATGAGTCCATCAGGCCCGGTTGACTCTCAAGGCCTTGGAGGAGGATTGTGCTCCACCAGACACATTCTGCTTTTATTTTGTTGGTACAATTTCGATGAAGAGTTGTCGTCAGCGATAACCTTGAAGACAATTTCTCGTGGCTGCTTCACAAAAAAACATGTTTCTCCGTTTGCTTTTACCCTGAAGCTGCAGCATGAAGGAAACACTTGTCGACTTTCTCCCACAAACTTCATCCAGCTCCGGTAACTACGGTGGCCCTGAAGTGCAAATGTCACCGGACAATTAAAAGGATTCACAATGATGAAGAGTAAAAGTGGTTTTACTCTTCATCATTGTGATCTAATGTGCTGACGTGTTTTTAAACCAGTGCAGGACATAGATAATTAACAAATACAATTTATTTAACATAAATATCATTAAAGCTGGGCTTGATATTTATAAGAATTTAGGAATTAAAGACATTTTCCTGATCCGATCCCAGGAAACTAAAACATGGGCTATCGTACTAACTTTGTCTTAAGAACCCAGAGTTTGTTTTCCGGCCTGAAACAACTTGATAACACCTCTAAATAAAAGGTGTATATTTCTACATGATGAAGCATCAGACGAGCAGATGAGCTCTGATCTGTCCGACTCTCAGAAGCTCCTCATCGATCGGCCTCAGCCGGATAATGGAGAGGTGATCGTGGAGCTCCGGCCGTTTCCCCACTTCCACCTCTCGTTACTCAGAGAAACCAGAAGGTCTCCAGCAGCAAAACAGATTCTTTCAGAGAGACAGAGGAGAATGTGACCCGGACTCACACACACACACACACACACACACACACAGACACACACACAGACACACACACACACCGAACCTCTGTAACACACAGAAACATCTGCTCTATTCATCTCTGTGAAAAGAGCTTTCTTCATATTCACTGGAGCCTTTTCATCAGCTCTCTGTGGTTTTGTTCTCGGCCTCTTAAGCTCTGAAACGAGGAGAATTAAGGAAAACATCCCGAAGTCAGAGGCAGATAAGTGCTGCAGGTCTGCGTCTGCGTTGGCCTTTGGAGAGGAGAGAAAGTGATGAAGCACAGGGAGGAAACAAATTCTCATATTCAGCACGTTTACGGGCGGAAAAACACACAGAATGGATTCAGGAAAAACACATTACAGAGGCACCGGGGTCTCACTTCTGATAAATAGAAAAATATCAGGTGTCGACCTGCTCCACGACGCCTCCGGTTCTCAATCTGCAGCGGAAATGGGTTTTACAGAAAATATCTGTCTGCTGATTTGGTCTGTTTTGTTTTTATCAGCAAATGAAGACTCAAACCAAAAAGAATGTTTGTCTGCCTGATAAACCTTATATTGTACTTTCTACATATATATAAAGATTAGAGAGCGGTTCTCTCTGAAGTACCAACGCATCTGAGGGTCATTAACTAAAACTGAAAAACTTAACTCAGAAGTTTGAGGCTGGAGGAAAAAGAAGAAAGTGAGAAACGAAGCCTCTTTCCAGAGGAATGAATTCTGTCCACCGACCAAACTACAGAAACCCCAAACTCACTAGAAACACTGAAACAAGCAGCAGGAGACGTTGTGTCTGTGTCTTCAGAGAAGAACCTTTTGAGTATGTCCTTGAATCACTTGTCTCACCTGAGAGGATCCCTCACCTGTGTCTACTTCTCATTGTTAAAAAGGTTTATTTGGTGGCTTTTTTGTGAAAAACATGTTGGGTAATAACAATTAACACATATTTTGTTGAATTAAAATATTAAATATTACAAACGAGCGGTCAAAACTTAGAGGAAAAAGTCAAATTTGATGAAAGACAGAGACACAAGGTTTAGATTTGGTCTCGACTCTGACGACTGGCTCCTGAACACAGTGGAAATTAAAGTCTCTTTATTGTCTCCTGTGAAAGTGAACAACAGATTTCTATTGGACGATGAAGGACTTTACTCCTCAGTCGCATGAGAAGAGTTCAAATCATCTCCATCGTGTGTCTGGATCCAAACACTCGTGTCCTCTGCAGGAACTGGACCTGAGAACGACGTTAATTTCGGAGTCGGATGACGTCTGGTGTCTGTCTCTGTGGTCGGCTTCACTCCGTCACGTCCTGCAGGTTAACATCAATTTACCCCAAAGTGAGGGGACGGATTTCCAGCACAACACAAATCCCTTCGCTGCGGTTCAGCGCGACACGTTCTGCTCGAGCGGTGAAATGTTCCCTCACAGATATTACAAGCTCTCTGAACTTCCCATCAGTCACAGCAGGGCCGGGCTCCCAGCCTCGGAGTGAGGAGGTGAGTGACAGGTGGGACACGGAGCAGGGCGGCAGCGGCTCGGCCACCTGAGGCGTGACGTCCTCGGGGTCCCGGAGCTCCTCTGCGACAAACAGCTCAACCACAGGAGCGGACTGCACGTGCGCACGTTTGGATATAAATAGTGTGTGTAGGTGCGACGTTGCTAACGCTGTCACCGAGGAGAACAATTAGCAGCGATGGTGGTGAGATGTGGGAACAGATGTGACTCCGCTGCTGCAGCGAGGAGGAAGAAACACCCTCGACTCGATGTGAAGACGTTTCTCAGGTTTCATAAGCTCTTGACTTTTCTAACGCACCTTCAGTGAGTCGCCTTTCTCTTCTCACGTGGTTTCCAGGAGCAGAACCAACAACAACACACGAGTGCGTTCAGCTGCCGGTTTCTCTTCAGCTTCACCGGCACCACAACAACAGCAGGAGCCAGAAATCCTCCCACAGTCTTTATTAACTTGCAGATAGGACAACATTCAATACTGCTGATTTATCACTGATATGAATCTATATTAAAGATAAGACAAACACAATAATGTGCAAAATACCAAAAGATAATTATAGAAAAACTGAAATGACTGTCTGATCCTGGTTGAAGTTTTTATTTTGCACTAACACGTTAGAACACAACCGGAGATATTTCTATTTTTCAAGGGACAAACTTTACATTTCTACCCCCCCACATGTTCACGACAACGACAGGCAAAAAAAAAATGACACAACTCAGATGAGAATAAAAACCTGAATAACTGGAAAAAGCTAAAACTGTCTGTGGGACCGAACTGTTGATAGATGGTATTATTTCAACACCTGAGAATAACTTGTTCCTCTTTATCATAATGATAATTGTATTTTCTGGGATTACAGGGTCTCAACGGATTCACAGTCAGAGCTTCATTCTTTTATTTAATTAATCTATATGATCAACAGTAAAATCAGGACGTAAACATGGTCCCTTAGTCTGAATATTTTATAAAATCATTTCTCATGAAGCTTCCTCAGAGCTCCTGTGACATTTTGCGGCTGTGAGAGTTTCTGAGCGTCGGCGGCGGCTGTGATTTAAATGCTGCTATTTGTTTTTCTTTAAAGCAGCAGCAGAGTTACAGGGCAGTGAACTAGAAAATGACATTTTAAAGTCATCTGGAGCTTCTGCAGAGTGTCGTGCCCTTTCCCTCAGCGGGATAAATATTAACAGCGTCGACGCCTTCCTCTTCTTCTCGTGGAGAAGACGACACATTGTGCAGCTTCAAACGTTGATTCAACATTAAAAAACGTTTTTTAAAAGGGGGGGGGGTTTGGATTTTAAACTCTTATTATTTCTAAATTTAGAGACGTCAGAACTTTGTCACAAGAGTTCGTGATGACTCGCAACAGGAATTTAATGAATTTGTGTTAAAAGAGAAACTGCACTTAACTGTGTTTCTTAGCACATATTTGAGCAGGAGACAGTCGAGGTCACATCTTGCGTCGGCCATGTTTGATTTGAACCGACACTACCCAGTAACCCTTGACCTCTGGACCCGTTCTCCAGAACTATGGGTCAAATCCCTGCCCCGGCTCCGTTCGTATCTGACGAGATCTTTTCAGTTTACTGCTGGGGAAGTCGCTGCAGTTGCTATGGCGATTGGCGATGAATGTGATGACGTAAAACTAATTTTTCATTTCAAACTTCCCCTTATCTCAGGCCCTCTGACATTTGTTGAAAGTAGAACGATGGACAACACTTCTGCAAATACAATTAAATTGTTATTACACATTTAGCTCCTGTTTTATACATTTATTTTACTTCTTTTGTGAATCTGCGACTTGGTTTAACACATTTTAGGCAAAAACAATTTATCCTCGTGAGTAAAGAGATTTAAAGGATTTCTAAAGACTTTTCATTCTTTCAGCTGTGAGGCCGGACGACTTCTCTACGCAGGTCGAACTTGAGCCCGAGTCAGTCAAAGCCGAGGTTGTCGTTAAAACACATGATACATGCAAGTTCCTCTAAAAGGCTAATTTTAGACGACGTGTCAAGTCGAAGCTGTGAACACAACACTGACGTCTCATTGTGTTTCCTGTTTACACATCCAGCAGCACAGAGCGTCGTCCTGATCCCACCGAGCCGGAATCGGACGGAAACTGGGCCAGAAAACCAAACCCAGAAGCTGTGAGACGCTTAAAGGCTCATGTCGATCTGAAGGAAGCTGAAATCAGCAGATAACTTTATTTGACCGAACTCTCTGACGAGCACGACGCTCGAGCTCACGTCTGTTTCCTGCTTCTCGTCTCTGACCCTTTTTTTCCGGAGCAGGAATCTGCTGCTGTTTGCGTCGTGACTCTGATCTCATGAGACCATCGTGCCAAAGAATAAAAGGTCAGATAAAAACCAAAGTAAATGTCGGTGGACAGGTGTTGCTGTTGTTGTGTCTGCCGCAAACACGTGAACACGTCTAATTTGAGCGCGTTCCAGACAAACACGTCCTGACTCATCGCAGCTGCCTCCGTCTGTTCTCGCTGGAGGTCACAACACAAACTATTTCACACGTTTAAAACACACACACACACACATTTTCTCATTTCCAGCTTAAAAACCCAATTTAGCACGGCGCTAAGTGACGCCGCTGAGCCGATTCCTGCTCCGACATCCTGGTCCTCTCGACCTCATGGTCGCTTCCTTCTGTCCGGCACATGTGGTTGTTTTTTTGCCGCCGCTCTGCCTCCTCGCTCGCTGCTAATTTGCTCTATTAGTCGAGCATATGTGTGGATCGGGCTGTTGATCCCGGTCAGTTGATTTTTGGAGCCGGGGCCTCTTCTCCACAGGGACTGCCCGCTCCTCTTCTTCATCTTCCTCTTCCTCATCCACCTCCTCCTCCTCCTCCTCTTCTTTATCATTCTCCTCATCCTCCTTCTCCTCTTCTTCATCCTCCCTCCTTTGCCTCCTCTTCCTTCTCCTTCTTGACCCTGAAATCTAGGTTTTTCACCTGATTACTGAAATAAAACCTCTTTTCACAATAACTTCTTTCACTGTGACGGATTCAGGACTTTAACTTTCTTCCCACTGTTCTGTTGTAATAACTTCAGCTTCCATCACGGCTCTCAGTTGACTGATGTCTCGTCCGCTGAGGCTCGGCAATGATTTTTCAAAAGCTGGACACTTTCTGCTCTTCATAGAGAGGCTGCAGTGTGTGTGTGTGTGTGTGTGTGTGTGTGTGTGTGTGTGTGTGTGTGTGTGTGTGTGTGTGTGTGTCTGTGTCTGTGTGTGTGTGTGTGTGTGTGCAATTAGACAGTAAGAAAGTGAGCGAGTACAAGATGTCAGTAGACGCTTGACAAAGTTGCCGTGGGCAACGCGGCTCCTCATCACCTCCACATCCAGATAAAATGAACCCATGAGACCGGTGCCCCCGAGTACCTCAGTAGACTTAATTTAACAGAGTTAAAATCAATTTCTCCGCCGTCTCCTGGGTCAAATTAACCGTCTCCTCGTATGAAGAAGCACCAAGAGGCTGACAGCTCGTCCAGATCCCGGCTGTGTCCGTCTGTCTGTCGGCTGGCAGAGCACTTTTCACTCCTCGTCCAATCTCAGATTCTAACTTGGAGCGCGGGCCGTCCGCATGGCGAGCGTCCATCTGCCAAGAAAGTGACTGGATGTCCATATCCCAGCATGTTTTGGTTTGCACAGTAATTGCTCTTATTTGGCGAGACACACAGGAGGAATGACACCAGATGAAATCGCCCGTCTCGGTTGGAAGACGTGGAAGATGCGACTGCAGCTACGTCGCTCGGCCACAGATTTTCCTGCCACAGCCACGTCCAGAAAATTAATCGCGGCAGTTTATGGAAAAACATTTTGAACAGATTGGTAAACAAGCAGGCGGATCGCTGCAGCTTCTTCATCTCATCTGATGAATATTACCAAACATTTCATGACCACAAATCCACATTTAATGGAGCGACATTTGAAACTGTGCAGTCGTACGTCTGGTCCTTGACTGTGAAACATATTCATGAGCAACACGGAGGAAACGCCGCGACCACGGAGGCTCCGTGTGATGAGGGGGTGTCGCAGCAGTGCACAGATGATAGACAGGTTCATCTGGGAGCTGGATACCAGGAGGGTTCACATCCATGAAGCATTTTAAATAAAGTCACAGCTTCAGATGATCCAGGTCATGATGATGATGATGATGAAACAACACAAATAAATCTGACCCAGAAGAACCACATTTTATTAACATTTTAAATGTTTGAACAACAAAAAATAGTCAAAGTTGACGTCAAGCAAATGGTGTCTGTCTTTTAAGGTCGTTCTTATCACACTGACGTTTCTGACCAGTTTGGTTTGAATTAATTATTTGATGATATGAGAATGAGCTGAGGCGTCATGATTGACAGCTGAGGCTGACTCCTGATTGGTTCCACTCAACGATCACGATTGGCTTCATTTTTGTCCAACTGGAGGAAGTGGAGACGTCTGATTTAACAACCACAGTCGACTTTCTTGTTTTTCTTTACTCATTTAATCTATAAGACGTGAGGAGGATTTCAACAAATGAGGTTAAAAGAAATTCTGAATCCAACGTTACCTTTAAATTAGCAGTTTTCCGATGGAGGTTCTGCTTTGTGACTAATGTGAACCAGACAGAAGCTAAACACCAGGTTACATGAACTGTTGTTTAGCTTCGGTGTGTGTGTGTGTGTGTGTGTGTGTGTGTGTGTGTGTGTGTGTGTGTGTGTGTGTGTGTGTGTGTGTGTGTGTGTGTGTTATTTGACCTGCTGGCAGTGAAGACAAAAATAAAACCTCTCAGGACAAAGTGACCTGGTCAACCCCAGCGTGGTTTCTCAGAAAGTGATGTTAAATGTTCTTCACAGAAAATAAACCAGTTTCCTTTTATTGAAATTAAAAAGCAGGTTGTTCTGACCTGAACATAAAGGTTAGTCCGACAAATGCAGAGTTTGTTTATCGACGAGTTGAAAAAGATTTTTTTTTAACCCAACAAAAAGCTCTTAGGAGAGGACGAGCAATATGTCAGTCTGAAACTCAGTAGAGGTAAAAAGTAACATACATATAAATACAGATAACCTTGTACTAAGTAAGTTGAGTGTTTTCCCCCTGATCTGGCAGCAGCCTCTGAACCGTGCGTGTTGGCTGCCACACAGAGATGCCAGATAACTCGCCATGTCACAGGACGCCTTTTAATAACCGCCTGGATGATGAATGACTTTAATCAGAGGAGCGGGCTTTTCCTGTAACTTATGATACAGGAAGCTTGTGAAGAGAATTGTTACGCCAAGCCTCATTGAGCGTCTTAATGTGAATCTTTACGTGTCCACAATTAGATTAAGGCTGTGACATGGCGGCTCGCCTGGCTGGCGGCATGGCGGCCTTTCTGACGGCTTCTTCTTCACGGCGATGGATGGAGCCAGGGCGGAGCAAAATGGAGGAGAGGTGTGTGAGCTGTTTGGGGAGGAGGAGGAGGGGGGGGGGGGGGTGCAGGAGGCAGTGAACGGATCAATGGAAGTCATTATATGGTGCTTACCGTTTGGCCAGGTCACGGTGTGATAGATGTGTTGTGGCAGGTAATGGTCCTCTGCAGCCGCCGCCTCGGCTCACGCAGATGATGAACTCAGATGTGTTCACTTGTCAACAGCTCGTCCCGACTTCATCTGGTTCAGCAGCCGCCAGCGGAGCCTGAAGCCCGAAGCCCGAACGCCGCCTGGCGCTGCCGGAGTCACACCGGTGTTTGAGGACAGAGTCACACGGTGTTCATAAAAAGGGTCCACGCAACACAAGATGGAGATGAAATCTGAGATTCTATCAGGGTCCTCACAGGGGACTTTAGGGGCCCCAGGCGAAAGGAACCTGCCCCCCCCCCCCCCCCCCCCCCCCCCCCACACACACACACACATCGAACCAGAGTGACAACGACTCCCTGAAAAAGAAACACGTCATTTTCTCATAGACGTCAATAGAAACAATCAGTAGAGTCGCCCCCTGTTGGTCATTACACAGAAGACAGGTTTCAGGCACTACCGCAATGGCTTCACCTTCTAGACTCCAAGTCTACGTCCATTTTCAAACACAGTCTATGGTCGAGATGCACGAGTCGACAAATCAAACAAAATACGTCACTATCGATTAAAAAAACTGGGTAATTATTCTGCTGAATTTCCAGATAACAAAAGTTCATAATAAAATGGTGCCGATATTGAATTTTTTGCCAGTTGAGGTCAGATAATTTGTCTCTTTTAGCTCTAGATCATCAGATTTAAAGTTTTCATTGTGGGTCTCGAACCCCCTGAGACCCCCTGTAGTTCACACCATGGTCCTCCCAGTCCCAGAGACGTCACACACTCTTCACTGATGAAAATAAGATTAATAGAACAGGAGTTGTAAATAAATCCATGTAAATTAGCTTTGCTAATTTATATTCTTACAAAGTTTAAATTTATATATTTCTGGAACAATGACAGTGTCCTCCATCAATCTTATAGGAATATTTACATTATAATGAAACATACGGTCAAAAAGAAAAACCCAAGCAATTCTTGAAGTGTAATTAATGTAAAAGCCATTTTTTCATTAAAATATGTCCTAAATGATGTAGAGTTCTGCTCACAAACAATTCCAAGTCACAATTAGCTTATAGCCATTTTTTTGTTCATTTAAAAGAAGCCGTCCTTGTTTATGCAGAGCACAGCTGACATGAGGAACGAGGCCATTTCTGAGCAGAATAAATCATCCTGAGAAAAACAACGTGCGACATGAAGCGACTTTCTCCAGACGCAGTAAATAAAGAATCAGACGAGAGGGTCGAGTCAGACGTTTTCTAAAACTGACAATTCTACCCTTTTCATTTCTCTTGTACATTATTCCACATTACTCCGTCGGGGCGGTGGGACGCGTGTGTGAAGGGGTCTCGAGTGAGATTATAGATTTGCAGAGAGGAGAGGAAAAAACATAAATCACACAACACAACTGATGCACAGACTCATTCCCACTCAGTGGAAGGTTAAGAAAACAAGTGGGTGATGAGATGCAGAGAAGCAGCGGCTGAATCACCGCGTTCGTCCGTCAGCGTCTGCTCAGGAGGAAAATCGTTCAATGGGGCTTTTGTTTGGCTGAGGAGAGGATCCTCACCTCTCTGTGAGTGTGTGTGTGTGTGTCTGTGTGTGTGTCTGTGTGTGTGTCTGTGTGTGTGATCCTGAACAGTGGTTTTCATCAGCGGAGGATGAATAAACACTCCAAACCACAACGCTCTTGCCTTTTGTCCCCGTTTCATCCCGTGACACGACGCCTCATTGTATCCAGATAAAGACGTGGAGGCGTCAGGGCGCGGCGCCGCCTACCTGCAGCCTGTAGGAGTGACACGCACGGCGGCTGCACACTGGAGAGGCCATTTTGTCTTTTTGGAAAAGGCACTTTACAGCAGCAGCCGCTCTGAGTGCTTTTATCATTATACGCCACTACAGTCTGGCCATTTGTTCTGACCTTGGGAAATGGTTTTAAAGGTCTCGCAGTGTGGTGTGTGTGTGTGTGTGTGTGTGTGTGTGTGTGTGTGTGTGTGTGTGTGTGTGTGTGTGTGTGTGTGTGTGTGTGTGTGTGTGTGTGTGTGTGTGTGTGTTGCCTGGATTGAGATGTTCCATGGAAATATGTAGTGAACAGCGTCTGCAGGCCAGGCGGGGGCGGATAAGGGGGGAAAGCTATTTGGGGGACGGGGGCACAATCCAATTTGTTTGTTCACACTCCACCAGAGCCAGATCAGAGCAATTGATACATTAGGACTGGTTTTAGAGAGCAAATATGGCAGCGCACAGGGCGGGGGGGGAGAACTATATATTGCAGAGAAGTGCTTCAAGAGTAAATTTACCTCGCGGGCCATTGCACAGGGTGCAATATGAAACTATGATAAAAAAGAAATTGCTTTATTCTCCGAGTTATCAATATAATTCTGTCTGTGTGCCTCGCCGTCTCATTTCTGCGGCAGGAATCTTTTGTTACCGTGAATTTTCTGTCTCAAGGAAGAAAAAAAAAGAGAAAAACCTGCACTTGTGAAGGTTCATTCAACATTCAGAGATAAATACGCTCCGGGAGAGCGATGCCTCCTTCAATTTGAAAAGGCCGGGCGTGCTGTAACATCCAAATCCCTCAGACCTGAACATGTCATCTGCGCCCGGAGTGACAAAGGAAAGAAATTAGGAAAATATAAATTGCTCAAATGACAATGTGGTGTTGGTGCACGGGGGGGGGATGGAAGAAATAGGGGAAAAAAAAAAAAGTCATAGCCAATCTTATCAGCGCAGATGACACAGTCCGGTTCGGTGTGGCTCTGCTCCGCACGGAGAAAAGGGACAGCTGTTATTTCCTATTCAGCGGCAGGATCCCCGGCTTGATAACGTCTAATAACGCGCCATAAATTAAATCTGCCGCATCAGTGCGCTTGGATAAATACTGAGGTTTCATGTCTCAAAACGAGATTTTGGCGAAACCATTATGGGAGGCTGGAGTAATCTTTTATTCTTTTTTTTTTCCCGTTTATTCATTTAATAGGATTATTCATGAGGCGATGATGACAGCCTGGGGGGGGGGGTGGGGGGGGGGGGGCAGCTCTTCATGATGGAGAGAGGCTGACACTGAGCTGAGAAAATAAACACATGTAGACGTGGATGTGAGCTCATTGAGTTTGTGATTTCCTGCTTCTAAGTGAAAAAACACCTTTTGATGCATTTAGGATTTGATATATTCACATGAATGTAAATATCTGGTATTGGGTCACTTCTGTGTGTCGGGGCTTTTCACTCATCGCTGTTCTGCTGTAGTCGACTCAGAAGCTGTGTCACAGGTCAGGGGCCAAGAGATTCTTCACATGGTCGTTTAACTAACGGAAATATTAAATTACACTTAAGCTTTGTCTCAATTCCGAGGCTGCATGAACACTGATTGCGTCACAGCGGCTCGACTAGACTGCTCCTCCAAATGCGTCCTTCCATCCCCGAGCAACGGAGGCTCCACCAGGTGGATCCTCACCGGCCCATCACATCCCATAATATAATGACGAACTGTTTTTCAAAGAGTCAATGGAGGCAGCTAGAAAGTCAGAAACATCGTAAGCGTTTATTTTTAAATGTAAGTGCTCAACCGAACAGCAAACGGTACAGATGTTTAAAAAAAAAAAACATCTTTTCAGCGTTTCTCGTCCGTAGCTATGTTGCTAGGCGACGGCTGTGGGGGCGGGACCAGCTGAACAGCTTCTAGTCTTTGTTGAATATGTAGTTTTACATTTAAACACACAATTAAAACAATATCAGGTCAATGTTCAACAAGAGGCTGTTTACAGATTTCAGTTCTTCTCACGTGCCTCAGCTCAGCGTCAGTCGCTCTCCATCGTGAAGAACTGATTCATTCAGCGTCGACATATTTTGCAACTTGCTAAATACATAGATGAACATTTCCTCGTGAAGTTAGCAGGAAACCTTTATTCATATGAAACAGGTTCGCCACCTCTTTATTCCTTTTGAACACTGAGATATATATTTAATTTCCTTTCTTTTCCTCTGAGGTCACATAAATCTGACTCCACAGCCGTGTCATCCGTCTCTACTGCGTCAGACAACCAAAGTCAAACCAGTGCACGAGCCTATTTCTATTTCTCTCTAAGTAACACTCAAAATAAAAAGCCACTTAATCCATCTTCTCCCGCACGAAGCTTCTTTTCCAGGCAGCCGAGAGGCTAAAGTACATAAGTCTGCGGCGACGAGTCAGCCATACACAGGAAAACCATCCGTCTTCATCATTCTCTGGGCACAATTGATCTGCGGCACTCTGGAAAGTATTTATTATGAAAAGTCTCATTTTTTAAGCGGCCCGTTTAAAGTAGCAGCGGCCATAAATCACCGCTGAATCGGAGCAAATCAGAGCGCGCCCCCACTGGAATCCATTATTCCTATTATACCGGCTCTAAGTGGACATAACAGCTTAATCCAGTATCGATCTGAGCGTGTGCGTCGGTCATCCCGTCCAATCCCGACCTGGGACGCGAGATGCCGCGTGACGAGCCTCGCCTCTGCTCCCGCTTTTAAATAACCACAGAGGAGTGTGTGTGTGCGTGGTCGCTGGGCGAACTCCTTCCTCATTAGAAAGCAATAAATAATGTGTGTGTGTGTGTGTGTCTGTGTGTGTGTGTGTCTGTGTGTGTCTAATCCTGGCTAATACTCTGTTTAATACCAGAGAACTTCCGTGAGCTGGCAGGCCTGGTAATTAAGTGAGCAGCAGTCTGTTCTGATGGCGCTCATACACACCGGCATAAATTATTGAGATGCTGTTAAAATAAATAATGAAGTCGATTGCAGCGTTTTGCATGTGGGCGGGAGGTTAAATTATGCATGTGCTCGATGTTTGTAAGTGTAATAGGAAGTTTTCAAACCGTGCGGAGAGGAAGAGAGAGAAATACCCCCCCCCCCCCCCCACACACACACACACACCCACTGCTTATTAACCAGATTGAATTTAGGCTGCAACAGAAACTCCTGGAGTCAAAGTTGACGTCAGATATCAGAGAAACGAGGCTGCAGCCGTCTCCAAGGTTACGCTTATTCCTCAGGTCCTGGCCCTGGCTTTTAAATTCTGCCGATACCCATCAGTGACCTGCACCGGCTGTGGCAGGGGTTGATGTGATAACTGAAGCTGGAGGTCGGCGCCTCGGAGCCTCGGAGCTCTGGAGCTGCAGGGTCGGTGTGTGAAAGCTGCTTTTTACTCTGTCTACGCAGAGTCTAGCGCCCACTGCTGCCCACAGGCGGAATGGCGTCACCGGGGTTTGGTAACTTTTAAAATCGCCCGAGATCTCGTTTTCAAAACTGTCACATGCTCACATTAAATATAACACGCACACTCTGCTAAAGCCCGTATGACCATTAGCATGTTGCAGTTAAAAGGCTGAGCCGAAATTAGAATCTTCTAATGACCCAAAAAAGGTAGTCATGGCAACAACGCTGCAGATTGTCCCCGTTCGCGTATCATTAAAAAACAATTGTATTTTTCTTCGTAAAACACATTTCTACTGTTGAATGACTCGTCCTTCGCTCCCGTCCAATCAGAGAGCTCATCGGTTCAATCCGCAGACGGAGGTGAAGGTGGAGTCATCATGAGTTTCCATGTTGAGCTGCTGTTTATCGCCGACTCTGCCACCAGGGGGCCGCGACGCACATTCAGCCCTATTGGCTGCTGCGAACGCCAATCGATATCCAGACACACGTAAACACACAGAATCAAATCGCGCTGCGACGTCGTTTTTGTTTTTTACATCCGACAGTTTCTGGGAGGTCGATTTTTCGATCTCAGCTTTTCTAACAGTTTCCAGTTCCACTCTAAACACCAACTGAACCGATGGCGTCTCTGCAGCTGAGATGAAACTCATCATATCATCAGAATTAGATTTGTAAGAGACAGAACCTGCAAAACACAAAGTAGACGCTTAAATCTACATCAGCACACACACACACACACACACAGACACACACACTCAGGTTAGTTCCTGTCAGTAATGGCATCCTGCCTCCCTCCTCCGTCTCATCTATAAATAGGCGGAAGCGGAGCGTGAAATGAAAAGCAAGAGAACAGCATGAAATGAGACTAAAGTTGTGAAAATGGACATATTTATCCTTTTGTTTTTGAAGAAGGCCGGGGGGAAATAATAGCACAAATTTTACATGCAGCCGTGCAATCTTCACAAACACTGCTGGTATTATGCTTATTTTTATGCCCCGCTCTTGTTTTATTCTGTGTAATAACGGATCATTGTCAGGACGGAGGTCGGCTGTGGTTCCGGTCTGATATGCAGATGAGAATAACAGAAATGATCCGTTAAAACAAACGAAACGCTGAAATATTTTACTCGCTTGTCTGAGACGAGGAGACGAGTTCCGGTTCATTTTATCTGTGGTTTTTAATCACTATTTGTTTCTGTGCTTGTTCGACAATCTGGTTTTCGCACAAACGTTGGTCTTTTTTCAGCTTTTTTCGTTTATTTAGTTGTATTCATTATTTCTATCAGGATGTTTCAGCAGATTGTTAATCAACCAATGACAAGACAGCTCCTGAAAGTGTCTGTCCTGCCCCCTGGTGGCTGCTTGCAATATAGTTCAAAAGCCCTGCCTCCTCCATGTAAGTGACAAGGCCACAAAATCAACACACATGTTACATAATTGTTTTCCAAAGATGGTTTCTGTCATTTCAGGTTCTTATCACAGTGAAGTTTGTTCATGTTTCTGATCAGTTTGGTTTTAATTAGTTATTTGAGACATCATGATTGACAGCTGACACTGACTTGTGGGCGGGACCTCCATACCACAGACTCTGACTCCAGATGACATCACCACGCTACCAGGTGAGCTCCTCCTGCAGAGGCCGTGAGTTCGATTCTGACCCAGCGTTATTCTGCATGTCTTCACCTCTCTCTCCCGATGGCTTGCTTGCACTGTCGATAAAGAACTGAAACTGGAGATGTGTCATTTATCTTAATTTAGAAAAAGAGAAAACGAAGAAGCCTCTTCTTGTGACTCAGATCCTTTTACTTACGGCAGACGTATCACATAAACACGCCATCTAAGCTAAATCTGCGTTTCTCTGATCCTGACCACTCAAACTGTTTTTATTGGCCGTGTTGTCCTGCATCACCACCTCCTGCTGCTCTCCTCGTCAAACACACCATGATCTGTTCCTGGCTGCTCGATTACGGAAATCCCTGCTGGCATCTTCACGCCTCGGCATCCGAGCAGAGGTCCAATCTGACTGCACGCACGCACACACACACACACACACACACACACACACACACACACACACACCTCCTCCCAATTGAAACCCAGCTGACACGCATCAGTGATGGGCAGGTCAGGCGCGGCAACTGCAATGAAGGACAACATCATTAAGCTCGATATCAGCGGCGGCAAAGCAAACAGCCTGTCCACTGTCATCAGGGTGATGCATTGGCACCGGGCGCCAAGAGGACGTTTTAATTGTGTCCAAACGTACACACACGCCAACATGCAAACACACACCTCTCCCAGGACCACGCTGTGTGTGTGTGTGTGTGTGTGTGTTGCTGCAGTTGGGTGGTTTGCAGAATAAACCTTTCTTTGTTTGAGGCTGCTGCTGTTGCTGATTTTATTCTTTTCATGCTATTGAGCACCGGGTCACAAACACAGAAACGTGTCGTCCGAGACGGCTTCCATGGCGACCTTGTGCAGATGAACTCTCCCATGGTGCATTCGGTGGATTTGGCCGAATGGAGCCACCTGGTCCCACACACATCAGTGGGGTAGAATGTTCTCGATACAAAGTTAGTTAGTGGGTAGTTTTGTGTGACATTCGACAAACTACTAAATCACTGTTCAGGAAAATAAGGAAAGAAAAGTAAGAGATTCTTTAATATTTGTTATTTTCCCTGAACCTTTTGTGTTATTAAGCATCTTTTAGTCACATTTGTGTTTTCTTGTCAGGTCTCAAAAGTTTTGAGTCTTTGTTATTGTGTGTTTGTGTACTTCCAGGTGAGTGAAGGCTTTTCACTGAAGCCTCAGAGTCTTTTGTCATTTGTTACGATCATGTCATCAGCCATTCAGTGAATATGTGTTTGTGAGAACTGACCTTCAAGCACTTGTTTTGCAGATGTCACAGTTTCAAGCTGCTCTTCAACATGTGTTACGACCTGCTGGTCTGGAGGAGAAACATAAAAACTAAACAAGGATTTAAAGAGTCATTTCAGTCCATAACAACTGACTCAGACATATCCGTTCCCATCTGCAGCCACTTCGGAAAAAAAGAAAGACTTTGGTGCAGGTCTGAAAGCAGCGTAAGAAACACATTTTTCTCAGCGGTAAGTGGCTCTAAGCACAATCATACAAAGACCTGATGTAGAAAATACTCATGAGGTTTTGTTGAAGTGCAGATTAATAAAACTACAGATGAATAAGTAGTTGGCTGCTGTAAAGAGCTGCGTGATGTTCTGTTTCCTCCGTTGGCTCCTGAAAGTGCTGACGATTCAGAATAACAGTCATCAAACTGTCCAACCAATAAGTTCCCCCGTGAGACGTTATGAACATGAACTATATATTTGTGTTTATGTGGCGAACAGAAGTGCAGATGTTGCAGCGGCATCACAGATGTTTGCAGAAGCAGCCGCTGGTGTTTGCAGTCGACAGAAAGTCGCTGCTGTGAGCGAACAGCTGGTCATTCTTCTTCAGGACGGATGATGCAGAAACCTCTCAGGAAGGATCCAGAGTGTGGGCGTTGTTCTGCAGAGGGAACATGACTTACAGCAGATTGTTGATAAACGTGCGAGTGTGTAAATGTCTGCTAATGTACAGTCAGCATAACGGGCCTGAATTATTCTTTCTTTCATTACACTAATGGCTCAGCAGAACGCCGCCGAGTCGATGCAGCAGCGAGCGAGTCCAACGCAGGAAGGAAATAATTATTTTCAGCAGGGTTTCAGATACAGGTGGGAAAAGGGCAAACGCTCAGCTGGTGACGTTGATCAGCCGGCGCTGGAAAGGTCACGCCGTGTCTCTCGACGTGCACACACACCTGAAGGCGTGTTTACCCCTGCTGGGCGCCCCCCCCTCCTCCTCCACCGTGCAAACCCCCCACTTCTGCTTTTATTAGCCCCCACGGGAGAGAAGCTGCTGCAGCCGCTCAGAACACGCAGCACTAAGAGCACAAATTAAACGTCCCTGACGCTGTGAGGAAAATTCGACCTATTTCACCATCTGTCGTCTCTTTGTGTTTGTTTTGCTTTGTGTCGCCGTGTTTCCCCTCCTGACGCAGCTGAAGGATTAGGACTTCACCTGCGTGAGACGTTCAATAATGCACGGACCCTCCTGCCTCCCCTGACGTCATTAATACCCGTCAGCGGAGCTCCTGTGTTCCTGCGTCATGTTCCGCCCGCTCAGCAGAAAAAATCCCACAAAACCACATTTACATGATGAATCGCTGAAACCAGGTGAGAGGGAGGCGAACGGGGGGCAACCCTGATGTGTCACCTTCGACCTCCACTGGAAACCTCAGTCTGACGAAGGACGGACCAGTAAAAATATATAAAACAAGGGATTCCGATGAAAAAGGAGCAAATATGGAGAATCTGAAAGAAACTCCTCATCACTGAGTCATTTCTTCGAGAAAAATATCTGAAAAACCGTCACGTCTCAATGAAATATTGAAATAAACGTTGTTTTCTTGTTTGATACTTGATTACAGACGTTGATTTAATGTCATTTTGTGAGTCACGTTGTTTGTGACTCTGCAGGAGAAGCAGCTGGAAAACAGACGATTCATCATATTTGGTTTCATGCTGATCTCTGTAAATTCCATTTCTCCAAAAAGACAAACGTAATGTTTTAAACTTTGAATTAAATTCAAAAGGAAAAATTTGTCTCCGAGATGTTAAAGAGAAAAAGAGCTTACAGTGTTTTTTTAATAACTTGTTAATTTGCCTGTTTCCTCTCGGAGGTTCTGCTGGAGGATGGCGACCTGGTCGAGGTCAGCAGGTGTTTCCGGCGCCGCGGTGGCTCCGCTGCAGCTCCCTCTGTATTTTTAACATGTAGGTCGATGCACCCATTCGGTCTGATGATGAGCGAGCCTGCCCGCTGTGATTTAGCACACAGAGCTTTGTGCAAGGGAGGGGGGGGGGGGGGCTCAGCCTACTTTATCTACGTTAATTTCAAAGCCCTGAACTGCTCGCTCAGCGGATTCAAGCGATGGCGACACAGTCGTGTTCTTCCAGCGTTCCTCCTCAGCTGGCCTCCTTTTTCCTGCCGCCTCAGCAGTCTGGCCGCCCGCAGACCGGGGCGCCCTCGCCACTCACCGAAAAACATCCCTATGAGGCTCATGAAGCACTCTGCGTGTCAGCGGGTGATTTTCCACTTCCTGTGCATGTGATTGACAGGCGCCACTGCCAGGAAGGGTGCGACATGTCGAACACAGCGGAGCAGAGGAGGTTTTGCTCCTGGTCAGAGCTTCGGAGCGGCACCATTCGGGGCAGAGTCGCCGTTGTCAGGCGGCGGAGCAGAACTGATGGCGGCGGCCGGCCAGAAACATCCATCGCTGTTTCTCCACGGGAGGCGATTTGTTTGTCATGCTGGAGGGTTATTGACAGCAGAGAGGCACTGAGTGCGCACAGACACACACACACACACACACACACACACACACACAGACACACACTCACAGAGAGAGAAGAAACATAACAGGGATCATTTCATATTATAGATGAAAAATCGTTCTCCTTCTGGGACACAGTCCAAAATGAAACTAATAGAGTTTTGCCTGAAATGGCCCATTTACAAGATGAGGGGAGCTGCGTCATCATCATCCTCATCATCCTCATCCTCAGGGGTGAAGGACACTGAATGACAGAGTCAAAAACACTTCACATATTCATCAGATATCAGACGACACACTGACCGAATGAGTCTGGTCCAGATTGATCTGCAGGACGAGTGACACGTAGGTTTCATGCATCTTCTACTGTTGCCTCAAAAAAACACAGGAATCCATTCGAGAGTAATGTTGTTATTCAATCAATCAAACTTTGTTTATAAGGGGAATTTATCGAGGTGCTGTTGAGGTGTGGTCCTGCTCCTGAAACGCTCCAGGTTCAATATCAGACGTGGAGAGTGGGATGGAGTGGAGACCTGTGAGTCTCCAGCTGCAGGTCACAGGTCTCACCAGACAAAAGTTTAGTTTTAAACAGATTTTCTTTTGCTTTGTTTTTTTCGATACAGACGAGTTTTTTCTTTCATTGATCACTGAACTGTAGTTTTTATAGAACGAACTGAGAAATGGAGAAATGGATCTGTGAGGAACAAAGTGAACAGTGTATTGTCAGGTGAAATTAAGCTACTATCTGATGTTGTGTTATCGTGAAGCCAGCGTCCCTTTAGCTTCCTGTTCGGATCTTGTTAGGGTCTTGTTAGCTTCCTGTTAGGATCCTGTTAGCTTCCTGTTCGGATCCTGTTAGCTTCCTGTCAGGATCCTGTTAGCTTCCTGTCAGGATCCTGTTAGCTTCCTGTCCGGATCCTGTTAGCTTCCTGTTCGGATCCTGTTAGCTTCCTGTTCGGATCCTGTTAGCTTCCTGTTAGGATCTTGTTAGCTTCCTGTTAGGATCCTGTTAGCTTCCTGTTTGGATCCTGTTAGCTTCCTGTTAGGATCCTGTTAGCTTCCTGCTGGAGCAGAACTAACCCTCAGTCCATCAGCCTTCAGCCGTGATGATCATCATTCTCGCCATCAGCCACTTCAGTCTCCTGCTCCACAGCCGCCAGCTCTGTTCAACTCCAGCTCCCTCTCCAGCGACTCCCACTTCACCAGCACATGGTGAGATGGAGAGAGAGAGACGGGGAGGTGGAGGAGAGGCAGAGTGAGGAAGAGGCAGAGTGACGAAGAGGCAGAGTGACGAAGAGGCGTCTTTTGAAGCGGGAGCCATCGCTGCTTTCATCGCCGTCTCCATAACAGCGAGTCACGGGGGTCTGTTTTACACTTCGGGCAGCGACGGGCAACTTGACGGAGGAGGCGAGCGCTCAGCACTTCACCGTCTCCTGCCTCGCTCTGATGTATCTGTCGGCTCAGCGGGTCGCCAGGCGGAGGCCTCCCGCCATCAGAGGGGTTTTATCACAGCGGCGCAAACGCTCGGTGGTTTCAACAAAACCTCTTCTTTCTTTTATTCAGGACGAGTCTTGTTGTCTTTTCTTCATCTTTACTTTGATACGAGCCCAGTATTTCACTTTTCATATCAAATTAGCTTCTGGAGGCAACGGGGAATATTCGGGGGCTTTTTTCAGGATCTGGGCCAAGAATCGTCTTCAGTTCACCGTTCACAACACGACTGCTTTCTTTCATCAGTCGACAAACAGAAAAACACAAACAGTGACAGATTTTGTTGGTGTTTTACATTTTGGTTAATCTCTATAATCAGCTATCTGCAAATGAACGTAGATAAATTGAAAAGCTGATAGCCGTTTCCAATCGAGTCAACGTGTTCCACCAGTTTTGCTCTTCACACTGTTTAAGTGTGGGCAACCAAAGCTGCTTAAATCTGATTGGTCTAGAAATTGAAACCAGAGGCTTCCGGCCTTGTCCCTCGCCAGAATCAGTTCAGGGGGACTAACTTGATACTGTTAGAAAAATAGACTGTGATAAACGTTCCAGAAATTAAATTACAATATCTCCGATTAAATGGTCTGTATTTATTTATTTATTTATATCTCAGATTAGAAAGTTGCCATCTTGTGCCGATTATGTCATCTGGGAGTTAGAGTCTGTGCAGCACGGAGCCACTTGATCAAGGATCCGTCCAAACACTGACATGTATTTAGACATGTTGGTCATGCAGGAGGCAGGGTTTAGGACCTGTTCTGCAGTCAGCCACCAGGGGGCGATAAAGACGCTTTGGCTTCACTTTTGGGAAAGCTGTCTTGTCGTCCATCTTCATTTACGGTCTCCAGTTGTGTCTCAATTCAGCCGACGCATCCTTTGGAGGACCCCGTCTACGCAGCCATGGACCATGTGGGCCGAACCCAAATGAGACGGTCTGGTCTTTCTATTGCATCACCAGCTTGTCCCGCCCCTTACAGCCGTCGCCTAGCAACAACACTACGGATGAAAATGTTCTTCAATTAATTAAAAAACGTTGAAAATATGTTTTTATATATACAGTACAAATAAATGTATAAATGAGGCTTCAGAGGGAAATGGCTCATGAATTGATACACAGTGTCTTGTTAGAAACTTCAAGCAAGTTTGGCGTGTGAACATCTGCAGGTGTTCCAGATGTTCGAGCTGCGCCTGCGTCACAAACTCTTCAAATCTGACCTTTGACCTCAGACCCAGCTGCAGAAATGTGTGCTGATGTTGCGCTGATGTTTTCGTCTCCGCACCCTGATGATATTATCCCCTCTGAATGTGAGAGGGCCAACGCCATCGCTTCTAATTACCTACACGAGCAGACGGCGAGCTTCAGCAAGCCGCCGCCCCCTCTGCTCCACGACTTGTCAATAAAATCCCAACGGTAAATTCCACTTTCTTCCTTCTTCTTCTTCATCACCAGAGGAATGTTCTCGCTGCCAGTAAATAATGTGCTGGTGGATTTCCTGCTGCTGCAAACACTCGTTCCACCCTGAGGATTTACAGTTGATCAGCACCTCCACAACCCTGCGAACACACACACACACACACACACACACACACACACACACACACACACACACACACACACACACACACACACACACACACACACACACACACAGGCAGCACATCCCTCGCCATCACCCCCGGAGACTCAACTTGTCGTTTTCATCTTTCCGGGGATTGTGAAGCCGCGGAGAAGCTCAGGTGACTGCAGCTGTTTTTCCCCTCCCAGCCCGTCATCGTGCTAATTAGACTGAGGAGTTATTAATTAAATTAGCAGCCGATGTGCTGATTGGCTGTTCCAGGCTTGAACTCTCAGCGGAGATCGCACTTCATCTGGCACATCAATGAACACGACTAAATGGAACTTCAATAGCTGTGTGATTGTGTGTGTGTGTGTGTGTTTGTGTGTGTGTGTGTTATTAACTGGAAGTGTTGGATGTTGTTGCCAAGTCACGTGACATCACCTGCAGCAGCGAGGAGAAGAAAACAGCCCGTGTGGTTGTGAAGGGCGTTGAAGTGTGTGTTGTCGACTCTGACCTTTGAGTGTGTGGCTGCAGGCAGGTGTGTGTGTGTGTGTCTGTGTGCGTATGTGAGAAGGTGGAACGTTATGTGTCGTTGTGTTCAGGTCGGCCGGAAGGAGACTTGACTCCTGACGAGCTGCTGCCGCTCGTTCAGACTGAAACATGGACGTCTTTGACACCGTGCGCCGACTTTAACGGTTTCCAGACGTCGTTTCTCTAGTGACTAGCGACCGACTGACTTTTCACCGAGCTCTCGCAGTAAATTCGTGGTGGTCGGACTCAGCTGCAGTGACGTGAACTTGTCCGCTCCGTCACAGCCCCAGAGAAGATTGAATTCTTTCCAACACACAAATATAATAATTATTATAATTACCTCGGCCACAGGAAGTCTTCACAGCTACAAACCTGTAAAAGTCTGATGCAACGAGCTTTCGACAACGTTTCTGTGGCAAAATATCAGCAAAGCAACTGACGGAAATGTATTCAGACACACAAAAAGAAAATCAGCTTCTGTTGTTTGATTTTTCCATGAAAGTCAAAGCGTGGTCGCACAGAGCGAACCGAGCTGGAGGTAAACAGAGCAGAGCCGCCGCCGCCTGTGAGCGGTGGTGACATTGGACTAACAGGTAGTTTGAGAGACCCCCTGATCTCTGTCTGAGAGGAAATACAGGCTCCCACAAAGTCACCGTGCTCACAGATAATTTACCGGTCGAGCGCTGACATTGGCCCCCGGCTCTTGAGCAGAGGAGAAGTGGAACGTGGAGAGGCCGAGGTCTCCTGTTTATTTACAGTCACTCAGACCGACTGTTTTTCTACAAGTGGACGAGTGGAGGGGAGGTGGCGAGGGCCAAGACCTTCCCGGCGTTGGACTCCCCACGTTTCCCCTCGTGTGGGTCTCTCAGCTCACAGCGTGGAGAGTCTCTCCTCCACAGTGTGAGTGATGACAACCCGGCTGAACTCCCGACTCCCTGTTCACACCCATTGTTCTGCCACCTGCTTATAGCAACAAGCAACTGAGTTTAGGTTTGAATGTGTGAGTGTGGTAAATACATTCTGCATGTTTTGCATGATTATTCCTTTTCTACCATTTTACTCCGGAGCCGTCAGATGAGCGAGCGGAGCTGGAAACAAGCCACCGACGAGCCACTGAGAGGAAACGAAGGCCGACAGTGAAATTATCATCCAAACTGCCGGTGGTAAAAATCCACAGTTTACAGGAACAAGTGCTGCTTCCGTTCTAACCTGATGAACTTAGTACAGACTGTTCCTGAGAGGTTTGTTTTATATCTATTTCATTAACTTTATTCTCTTTCACTTCATCTGCAATGTCTTCGATTTTAGTCGTCTCTTAAACTCAGAGGAAGTTTCTCCAAATTCACCACAAACACAAAACACCACAAATAACGTTCATTAGTTTTTATGCTAACTTGGGTCACAGAGTGCAGACAGTAAAATATCAGAGTCTCACAGCACATCAGAGATTATGTATGTTGCCATAGGAATGAAAAGACTTTTGATCGACTCCCATATGAAGACGCAGCGACGTGTGGAAACGAGGCGATTGGAGACAAAAGAGATCTCAACCTGAAGAAAAGAACCTCGGTGGGAACGCACGCTGTCGTTGTTGGAGACAAAGACGACACAACAATGGTTTGATGAGACGAACCAAGGTTCCAGGTATTTTCATCCTGTGTAGAAACAAAAATATAAAGTCTAACAGGAAGTGGCCACCTCGGTTTTGTATGTTTTACGATGCACCGTTTTGCAGGAACCGCTCAGATTTACAACGATACGACTGCGTCTCATCTGTTCAGTCTCCGTGATGCAGCTGGTTTTTACCACAAACACTAAGATGTCGTGCATCGTCTTGAAAAACTTCCTCTTTTCACTCTGCAACATTTCCCTCGCACAAACAACCCCAGGAACACAGGACTAGAAAGCTAACCACACATTCTCATTCATGCATCACAGGAAAAACACACAACCCTCCACCACAGAGATCACGCTGTGGCGCCCACGGTGAAGGTACAGCCAGCGTACTTTATTTTCCTGCAGGTTCAGTGCTGCTGCCATGAAGCAAACATCTGTAGTTGACACTTTGCTTTAAAAAGCTTCCCTGTGGAGGCGTTTCAACACTTGTGTACACACTCGCTCTCCGAGTGTCCGTAAAGCTTTTATCATATGTTCACGCAGTGGCAGGATTATTTCTGTCCAACGTTATCTACATTAGCTTCGACTGTTTCCGTACGAGTGTTTCTTATTTTACTATTTGTTATTAAATCAGAGTTCATTTTAATTGATATCTTATTAAATCAAGTAAATCCAACAGGCCAAAGATGTTTCACTTCATAATATCAAACCAGCTTCATTCTCAATGAACATTTAATGAATAATTGTAAGAGCTGTTAATAAATAAAAAGAACATACAGGACTAAAGGACAGATTAATAGATGCCACAGATCTGTGCCTGTAAGGAACTAGATTCACTGCCATTTGTCCGCCTCCATCAATCAGTGCAGTTTCAGTCCCTCCAGGACTTCCTGATGATGTCACAGTGACCTTTGACCTCCGACCACTGAATTCTGATCAGTTCATCTTTGAGTCCGAGTGAACGTTTGTGCCTCATTTGAAGAAATGCCCACAAGGTGCTGCTCAGATGTTGTGTTCACAAAAGCAAAAGCAAAGTTTGTACCACATTTGAAAGGAGGAGGTGTTCCTGAGGTATAGCACCCACAGGAATAGGATGAAGGGAAAACGCTGGATGTGTGATGATCATCTGAGGAACAACACTTCCTGTTCCCGACCCAAAGTAAAGACACTCGGTCATTTCTGTTGAACAAATCCATTCATTTATTTCAACAAGGTTTTTATTGTTATTGCAGCTACACACCGCGGAGTCCTGGTGTTTAGTTGAGTACAAAGAAAGAAAGAAATTCACAAGTCAAACCAGAACACCCCCCCCCACCACCCCCACCCCACCCCACCACCCCCCCGCACGGCTCACAGGAACAAAAAGAGTCTTTACAAAGAAATAAATGTGAATTGTGATTCTGATGGTTTTCAGGTGCATCTGAGCTGAACGTATACGTCTGAAGAAACACACACACACAGACACACACTCACACACACACACACACACACACACACACACACACACACACACACACACACACACGCACACACACACACACTCACACACTCACACACTCACTCTATTAAACAGAAAAACACAGATCCAGGCCATAAAGACATCAGAGTGGACATCAAGTTGGAAACGATCCCAGACGCCACGATTTTAAAAAGGAGGACCTGCCTGGATCTGCTCCCACTTCCTCCCTCTCGTCTTCAGCCTTTATTTGTCTCGAGTATCTCAAAGTAAGAAAAAGAGAAAAATCCTCACAAGGTTAAATCTCCGTGGAGCAGCTTGAATGAACAAGTGATTTTTTTCTGAGGGGGGGGGGGGGGGGGGGGGGGGGAGACAGAGAAAAGCTCTGAGGGCACTTTGCTTTCATTTGATTGGGAGACTTTTAGTTTTTCATTCTGCGACGGAAGACGAGCGTCCGCTAATCACCTCCACGTCCATCAAATCAACCCCCCCCCCCCTCTCCCTCCCTCTCCCCTCCACAGGATTGTGTTTCGGGGGGGAAGTGTTGACCTCTCCTCGTCCTTTCAGGTGAGAAAAAGGAGGGATTTTCTCTCCTTTCCGTCTCTCTCGGTTTCTTTCATCACCTCGGTCGTAATTAGCTGGAGCTGAGATTTTTTCCTTTTGTCAGCTCACTGAAAGGTGGATAAGCGTCTTTTGTGCCTCCTCACACCTTTTTTTATTTCCTTTTAACAAGCTTTTTCCTTTTTTCCCGGAGAAGAAACTCCGAGTCCGCCTCAGAAGGAGTCTGATAACCAAGAGGGAGATTCTCCTTCTCTCTCTCTTCCCTGCGACTTTACGTCTTTATCTCACAGGACACAATTAGCTCCTCTATCACTCATCGCCGCTCCGATACTTCGCCTCTTTCCTCCACTTATTATTTTATTTAATTTTCTGTTTTGCATTTGAAAGCGGCCGTGCTTTGTCGAGCCTCCCTCTTGAAGAAGTTGAAAGTTTGCAGTAGAGGAAACACAACCGTGTGTGAAGAGATAAAATGGTCCCGAGCCGCTTTGTTCAGAAACAGCAGCATCCTGGATTTATCCGTTTAAAAAGCGATGTCACAAAAGGCACAAAGACAAAAGGTACTTTCCACTTTTATTATTATTTTTCCTTAAGTTTTTAAGTCTCTTTTCAAGTTCCCACACCTGCAGCTCTCCGCCACGAAGGAGACTCCCGTGGTTTTATATTTAATTTACTGTCGCAGCTTCGCTTCCACTGATCATTTGAAGTTTCCAAACAACTGACAAATTCCTCCCTCCATTGAATTTCTCTTTTATTCCCCAACTAATGACACTAATTACAGAATCACAAGATCCACACGCTCCCAAATGTCTGCAGAGGGTTCGTCGATCTCCCACAAGAATTGGAAATGAATCATATGAAGAGTCGGGGCTGGAAACTCGTGACCATCTGGGAGAATTGATGTAAAATCTAAATGAGCTGTTAAGAATTCAAACAGTAGTTAAATACAACCGGGGTTTTACAGATACTTTCCCGCTCAATGTTCAAGGGGTCTTTAAGTCATTTATTGTGTGAAGACCCGTCTGTGGCCTTTATCAACAAGGACATTTAACAACTTGGACATAAATATAATGAGGCTGCTGAACTGAACTGAACTTTTCAGATGCACGTCTACACATGATGCTCAGAGGGAGAAGGAGATTCACAGGTAGAGAAGGTGGCTGGTGGCCCACAGGCCTTCAGGCTCGGGGCTGTCGGGTATAAACACCAACACAACTCGAGGGGGGGGGATCTTACTTTCCAGTCAATCAACTCTAAGCTTTGCAATAGTCTCCACTTTAAACAACCATGTACATTTTTTTATACATTTGACGATAAACTGTGTTTGTTCTAAAATCCTTTTTCAGCCTGTTGGTGTAAAACTCGAACAATCATTAAAAGCCTATTATGAGAACATTAGCGTATTAATATTCTTTACTCTCTTTCTGCTCTGGATTGTTTGGATACGGAGGGTCCCTTGGTTTGTGTGTGTGTGTGTGTTTGTTTGTGTTGCACTTTCTGTGTTGCCTGAGCTTGAGATTGGAGTTGTAAAGCTGTGGATTTGAAGATGAGATGTTTTGATAGTGGAGTGATGTGAATGATCTTTGGTCTCTCCTCTGTTTATCCCGTTTTTATCTTTTCATGTGTCTTTAATGATGTCAACAAACATCCAGCCCCGACGCTCCAATTAAATCCGGCGCCGCCGAGCCGACTCACGCTCCGACAGATTATGACAACATGATGAAGAGCCGGCATCCACATCAGGAAACACCAAATAATAAATGAAACTGTGAGCGGAGCGGTCAGTAAATGAAACAAACTGCCAAAAAAACCCTAAACTGTTTGGACTTTGCTTTAACAAGCTGCTGTGAATCTGATCAACTGCAGCTCATTTGCAGAAAAGATTTATGTAAGATCAACGTTTGTCGATGCTCTAAATGTGAAGTTCATACAGGTCGGTGTGAACTTTAATTCTGAGGGATCGTGACGTTTTTTCCTATTTATTTTGACGAATAAACACCTGAAACATCTGGATTTTAACCACATGTCAGCTCGTCTGTGTTTTCACTTCTGTTATTATTGCTTTCATGGCTTCGCAGCTGGATCAACTTGTTCTTCTTGTTAGTTTCCATTAGAAAGTAGAAGCCTGCAGTCCAGTTGTGTGGCAAATCAGATTTCTGAGAAAACACGTGAGTGAAGTCGAGCGCAAGAATCTGCCGTTTGAACTCGAAGCTGATCCTCGGGAACGGAGCAGGTAAAATAAAGAATTTGTGTAGTTGGGGAAAAAAAAGTTCAAAGGAGCAAGTCGACAGTCAGCAGGAGGCGAATAAAACAAACAGGCAGGGATGATCATCAGGGAACTGGAGGGTTGTAACTGTGAGAAACCGTCAAAGTTTCTACTAACGGCAGAATGAGGAGCCGGTGAACGGGTCATGTGGAGATCAGGTGAGCGCAGGTGACAGATCCTGCAGGATGACAAGTGCATCTGAGAAGTAAAGATCAGACGAGACTCAAGGTAATGTTCCGTGTTCTGATGACTTACAGATTAAATAATTTAGTATCATACTCGATGCCTTTGATTTTTAAATTTGTTATTTTGCTTGTTGTCTTTGATGTTTTTTTAAATTGCCCTTCTTTCTGCAGCAGTTTGTAACGGCTGGTTTTGAAAGGTGCAACGCAAATAAAGTTAGGATTCTGTCAAAATAAAATGTTGATAAAAATCGAACTTACCTAAAAGGGTTTGAACTCAAACTTTACTTCTTAAGTGTTATTTATGTGTCTGCACCGTCCGACCTTTGCCATTTCAAGAGTTAAAGAATCGCTTGAAGATTGATGTGCAGTGGTAAGTTTCTTGGTTTGGTTCGATGTGTGGCCCCCCAGGTCCCTTTCACCTGGGCCCCCCCCCCCCCCCCCCCCCCCCCAAAGTCCCTTGAAACTCCCCTGTGTCGACCTTCAATCTCCCAGTTCCAGACTGAACTTTACTGCTCAGATAATCATGTGAATAAAATGTTATTTACCCTGCAGTCAAATAACCTGAAAACCTAGAACATCGTACAACAGCATGAAAAGCTATTTAATTAAAAAAACATTTTGCTAAGTGCTGCTCGTGTCTGACTGTGTTTTCTTGTTTTTCCTGTATTTTTAATCCGGTTTCTAACTGAAGAAGATATTTAAAGCACATGCAGCAGCTGCCGCGCTCACACTTACCTCCCAACTTTTCTGTGAAACTGACAAACTGTTGCTTCTCCTCCTATTCAGCCTCTGCAGCTCAAACATTAATTATGAGACCAGCGAAGGTTTTTGAAAGGAAGCGTTAACAATGGAGAGTGGAGAGATGGCATTGATTCTTTTTTCCTCTTTTTTCAAAGACTATCCATATCAGCACTCAGCCGTCCTCTGTCTCTGATACGGTCAATTGATAACGTTTTTTTCACTAGCAGGCAAAAACACGCGCAGCACAAGGACCCTCCGCAGACGTGTTGTATGTTCAGAGAACCCTGAACGAGTCCCCGTCTGCGGCTGAAAGAGATTCAACAAAGTCTGACAACCTCGCCGCCATTAGTCACACTCTCTAAAACCTCAATGGAGCCGCCGCTGATGGTGAATTTGCTTGTTAAAAAGTTCTGTCAAAATACTTGTTGGCTTTTTTTTATTTTTTTCATAAATCCTTGCTCACTCATGGCGAGCAGGAAACGTCTGTGGCAGGTCATACGCGGGCGGCCACCACGGGAATCCTCTTAAATTAACGAGTGCGAGCATTCAAATTCAAATCGCACTCGACTCAGTGTTCGTTGGAGGGAAGATTTTGACGTTTCCCGAAAAGAGCTAAAGCGTCCACGTCTCCTGGAGGAATAACTGAAGTCAGAATAAAACTTTTAAAGTGCGTTGAGAAAAAAAAAACGTCCTTATTTGATGGTTTCTTGTCGACCACCAGAGGCTCTTCTGTGGTCCACATTGACCTGATGACCGAAGAGGAGCTAAATCTTCGTTGAGTAGTTTACTCCGCCCGACGCTTTAGTTTTGTGGCTTTGATGCACATTCCAGCCTCTATGGGGCGCCACTGGCAGCGGCGTGTTCAGGTCTCTGAGGGCGTTTGAATTTCGTGGTTTGTTCGCGGAGCCGCCCGACGCGGTGCTGTTGTCGTTTGTGGTGTAAAACCACGATAGAGACGTCTTGTCTTCACTGTTTCATTTGGCTCAGCGCTGAAGTCTCTGATCTCGCTCTCCTGGAACACAGCCGGGCGCCGCCCGTCATCATTCGACTGCAGCGCCGCAGATATGAATGACACACGGCAAACAGGACGACAGATACCTGTGTACCTGTCTGTCTGTGGTCAAGACGAAGAAAATACCACAAACATTCAAACAAGAACAAAATTCATATGCGAACCTTGTAATTAAGTCTAAATAATTATGCACATCTTGTAAATATGCTTTTGTAAATAAATGGCCAAAACAAATCTAAATTACAACCACTACTGTAAAAATGTAGTGCACCGATTTTGGCCTTAAGTCATAATTACAAGAAGCTTTGGGATTATCTTTGCTTTAAGTTTTCCCCAGTTCAGGTTTATTCATACAATCAACTTTTTAGATCCTCACGTGTAAATGGCTTCTTGCACAATACAGATGTTGTGTGGTACAGATGTTACTGCACAAAGTGAAAAACTCAGTTAGTTAAGTTATTTATTCAGAGATTCTCGGTCAGATCCATCAATGTTGCAGCAGAAGTGAGTTGTTGCTTGTTGCTTCTGAATCTTAAATGTTTAATATGATATGTGATCAATGAGAAGTGTTTAGCCTCATTTCTCAAACCCACACACGCCACGTCTTATTTTTCTAAAATATCAGATTGATCATCGCAGGTTTAACGACAAATAAATAAAAATATAGCTGAAGTTGATCATCAGTTCCTGACTCAAAGTTTTTTGGCTCTACTTTTATTATTTGATCTCATGAACTAAGTGCATTTAGTTTGTGTCCAAATCTGCTTTTGTCAGTTTAATGTTGGAAAAGACGATCGCTGCACCAGGAGCACGTTTCTGAAATGTACTTGTGCTTGTGAGCTTTCACCAACTGACCGACCGTGTCCTCTGATGGACGCAACCGCATTTAGCATTTAAACAACATGGACGCCGGACGGAGAACGAGCGTCACTCTGAATGCCTGGTGGCGTTTTGTTCCGGGTGGCAACATGGAGTCTGTGACACTGTAGCTTAAACTCCGTCTCGTCGCTGCTTCACCAAACCACGGCGTCTCCAGTGTTTCCTGTTTCCTGTGGTAAAAAGCTAAATCTAATTTCCAAGCTGCGAGAGCTCCGCCCGTGTCGGAGGTTCGGTCCAGATGAGAAATCAAGTGAGTGCAGAATTTAATGATCTTATTTATCTGCTCAAACTTTTCACAGTTTCACATTCAGACTCATTAGTCCTGATTATGAGATGTTGTCAGAATCAGCGTCTTAATTTAGTGACATTAAAGTGTGATTAGGACTCAATCTGACTTCATGGATTCAGCCCCTTGACGCAGCTTTAGTTCAACCACTGATTTAATGAATCATCATATTCACCTTTTATATTATAAAGTGTTTTGATCATTTCTAAAGTTTAATTTCATGTATTTATTTTGCTGGGGGGGGAGTTTCCTTCAGCTGCAGACTGATCGTACAGAACATGATGTTACCCCCCCCCCCTCCCCCTCCTCCAGGCTGTGTGAATGTGCTGAGGTCTGACTTACAGCAGGTGCATTGTGGGTTTGATTCGACAGAGAGGCATTTTGTTATTGTTGTTCTGCAGCCGGAAAAAAACCCATCAAACCAGCCGAGTTACAACAGCCTGAGGGCGTCACATCGGAGGGGAGAGAGCGGAAAGGGAAAAGTTTTGTGTTTCTGTTTTTCGGTGGAGGAGCTTGACAAGGCTGCCTGAGAAGAAACTCGTGTTTCCAGTAAAACGTTTATATTTGGAGTCTGGTTTTGTCGAAAGTTCTGACTTTAGACAGTTTTCACCACAAAATCCTGCAAACGCAACGGAGAAGTTTTCTTCACCTTCGATCCTCGTCAGACAAACGCTGTGTTCAGGTGCTTCCCAACAACTCAGGAGAATGATCAAGTAATTTGTTGTGTTGTGAGTTTGAGACGGTCCCTCAAAGTCCGTCGGTGCAGCAGCTCATTAGTTTTATCGTTTAATTGTCGACCTCTAGAGGACATGATTATTATGACGGGAGCAAAGGAGGAAGTCGTGTGAAGTCGTCGCCGGGCGGAGGACGATGGAGGCGTCAACAAAAAACACAGGATGTTTGATTTCCCATTTGAAGACTCTCTTCTATTGACTTTACACAGTTTTTAATATCGTAACCATTACGACAAACATGCTGTAAACTTAAGAGGTTTTTATTTTAATCCAAACATTTAAAGATCTCTTCCTAAACTAACCGACTACTTTTTGTGCCTAAACCATCGACTGTAAAGCAAAACATTAATTAGTTATTTTTTAGTTTGGTCCAATTTACTAACATAGAGGAGGCGGGGGTTTATGACCTATACTGCAGCCAGCCACCAGGGGGCGATCAGGATGACTTAGCCATTATGACTGCTATGACTATGACAGCTACTGCTCTAATAGTACTAACCACTGTTATCTGAACTATAACTCGCCCCCGTTAGCGTCATCGTTAACTCCTGCGTCAGACGCGTCGTCTCTGTGAAACTCAAACTCTTACTCGTCATTTCATCATCGGAGGGTAAATCGTAGGGGAGCAAAGCATCCTGGGAAAACCGGCCAGCGCTTTGTCAATCTGTTGCTGTGGTGACGAGTATGATGATTCTCTCTCTCTCTCTCTCTCTCTCTCTCTCTCTCTCTCTCTCTCTCTGGGTGGGTGGTGTGTTGTGTCAGTTACATTCATTATGATTATAAATGCCCTCTTTTGTTCTTCTTCTTCTTCTTCTTCTTCTTCTTCTTCTTCTTCTTCTTCTTTCTTCTCTGGTCCTTCGCTCTCGCTGCCTCCAGATCTGGTTTCTCCCTCCCCCCCCTCCTCGGTTACCTCTCTCCATCTCGCTGATGGTGAGAGCTTAGAGTCTATTCACCGGAGAGATGAAGCAACAGCTTTCCACTGCCCCCCCCTCCCCTCCTCCACCCCTCCCTCCATCCCTCCATCCATCCCCTCATCCCTACTTCCCTCCCTCTCTAAACCCCACAGACACATTAATCCTGTGCTCGGGCTCAGTTTACAGACACAATAGGCCTCAAAGAATTGGACTTTAGATAATTGTGTTGCTATCCCATTTCATCTGGAATGGAATCGCATGGCGCTCACCACAAAGCTCTGGGTACCTCCGCACACTCTCAGACACACACACACACACACACACACACACACACACACACACACACACACACACACACACACACACACACACACACACTCACACAGAGAGATGGAGTAGGTTTTGGCGAGTGCCGTAGTGTAATTATTTCCCCCCTCTATTCATAATCATCATGAAAATCCACCGCCACAGCCTCGAGTCCACTCTCCCGGCCCCGCCGTGTCAGTTTGATGTGTTGTCATGACGATATGGCGGCAATGCGATGCCTGTGTTGTTGCAGGGGGGGACTTGTGGGTAATTAACCACCGCGCCAATATGGCCAGACACCTGCTCTGGCGAGCCCCCGGCCGGTCGTCTGGGTTGGCAACCCCTCGACCCCTCGACAAACACCAGGAGGGTGGAAACTCGTTAAAGTGCGAGGATGGTTATGTCGGAGCAGCGAACAGGTGGAAACTGTCAGCCGGAGGTCGGGGGAGGACAGACGGACGGGTCTCAGACTCGTTCAGGAGCGAAGCCGCCTCGGAGTTCACTGCACCTGAGGAGAAAAACTTTAAAGAGTGAAGGATTCCCCCTTTCTGACATTAATCACACGGCCAGAAGTGTGTGGACAGCCGTCGCTCTTCTGCTCGGAGACTTTCCCCCAGATGGTGAGTCTGAGTTTGAGTCTGGCTTCAGTCTGGTTTAAGTCTGGCTCACTGTCGGCTTCAGTCTGGTTTAAGTCTGGCTCACTGTCGGCTTTCCAGTTTATCTCGACTGGGATGGACAGGGTTGAGGGTCAGGCACATTCTTCCACACTGAACTGGGAAAACCTTTTTTTTCTTTGGACCTACCATGTTGAATTTAAAAGCTTCTAGCACAAACCGCTCGAGTCGGTTTATTTGGAGTTTCCGAGGTGCACAGTCCAAATCGAATGAAAGAACGAGGCTTTAGTTTCCTGTTTTTCTTTCGTCTCACACTTGATAACGTTCAGGGGCTCAGAGGAAAATGGTGGAATTCATCTTCACATCACTTACGATGTCTGATATCTTGTATTTTGTTGTATATTAGAATGTGGTTTCAGATATATTGAGCAATTATTAAAACTTTGAGAAGCAAACTTTTAAATTATTGCTCAAGCAGTGAAGAGAAGCATTTGAGAAATTGACTGTAGACACACACACACACACACACACACTCGGCTGCACTGAGTTCCTCCTCTCTGCCTACATGCTTCACCCTTTGTCTCATTATCTTTTGTTCAGAAGTTTGATCTGCTGATTACATAATTGCTCTTGTATAATCATCTTTTTATAAAACTGACCTGCATAATCAGGCCCTCTCAGACGCTGCGTCTCTCAGACCTGAGGAAGCTAAAACACCAAATGATGATATATATATATATGAATTATATGCAACGCTCATACTGATACTTCCTGCTCTGGGTTCCTGGAGTTTATTCCGATTATTATTTACAGAAATAAAAGATTTAAGACGCACTGAGTCGTCTGAGTCACTTTCAGCTGGAGAAGACATTTTATACAAAAGGAGATTTGATGTTCAGTCTGATCTTGAGACTGTGGTTTTTTAAAGCTATTCAATGAAAATGGTTGCTATGGTTAAAAAGTCTCTTATTCTGAGTCGATACAGATCAACAGAGAAGATCAATGTTCGGGAAGGAGAGTTTCTCCAAATCTAAAAATCAATTTAAACTTTATTGATCTTGACCATTTTCTTGGTTACATTTCATTCTTCGATGTAATCGGTTTGTATTTCATTTTAAATCACTTTTATAGTTTTATATATATTTACCTCAGTGTGATGATCAACATCCTCTGATCAGCTCTGCTTCTCTGGTTATTTCATATTCTGCCATCAGACATTAAACCTCCTCCATCCAACCTCATATCTGCGTATTTCCCTTCTAGCATGTGAGGCCGATCTACACGATCTACATCTGCAGCGATTTGTATATCTACATCCAACCTGTTCCTCTGTGATCCAGTCGGAGTGGAGCGGCTCTTCGATCGGACGAGGAAACGATGAACCATCGTGAACCATCGTCGTGTTTTTAAAAGTCCATATTCACAAACTCATGAGGCTCAACAATCTGTACAAGGTGCAACATCTCGAAATATGAAAGATTTACATCTGACTTTCTCGTCCATTCCCCCGTGATGTTGGTTTCCTGTCTTTTAATGAATCATTTCCTTTCATTTCCATAATCACCCATTGATAATAAGTAAAGTCGTTGACAGGTGGTAAGAATGTTTTTGAAATTTTTCTGAGACAAAACATGTTTCCTAATTTCTCAAAGTTCAGAAGCAGGATAAAGGAAAATAAAATCCTGATTAAGTTGAGTGGGGGGGGGGGGGGTAAAACTCCCTGGCTCCTCTTTCATCCCTTTTGTATCTCCCTCTGTTTCTTTACCTCTTTTCTATCTTCCCTCTTCACATTCTCTCCCTCTGATACATGTTTCCTTTCCTCACGGTTCACTCCCTCCCCCTCCTCCCTCTGCGGTCCTTCCCTCTCCGGCCTCCAGGGGTCACTGTGGCTCTTCGTCAGCCGCCGCCTCCTGGATGCGGCTGCAGCCTCTGGAGTGAAGCGCCTCCCAGGCATCATTTTCTTGGTCAAAGTATAAAACATTTTTTTCTGTGCACAATGGAAGCTGGAGAATATTAACAGGGCAAATATCTGATTTCATGCAAAAGAAAATATCTGATGTACAGAGAGGAATATTAAATATGTCTCCTGGTATTGTAGTTTTTAGGACGACTTGCTGCAAAAAAAGAACAAAAAAAGAGGGTTTCACTCTGAAAGGGGGGAGGAGAGGGGGGGGGTGTGTGTGTGTGTGTGGGGGGGGGGGGGGGGGGCGTGTTAAAGGGTCAGTTCAACCAAAGTATTCCATCTTTTATCCCGTCGTCGCTTCACATCAGTAAAATGTAGATTTACTGTCCTGGTTTTCCTTTTCACACGTTGGGAGAATTACACAGAAACTGATTCTTTTAAAAACTATTTCAGAGAACCGAGCTTTAAAAGAATATTATTAAGAGTCAACAGGTAGTTCTAGTTTGGGAGTGTTTCCATCCCCCCCCCCCCCTCAAGGTGCAGTGTGCAGGATTTATGTGGATTTCTCCGCAGGAGGAGAAACCTCAATTGCTTTCATTAGTGTATGATCACGGCACGGTGGGGCAGTGGTTAGCACCATCACCCCTCAGCGAGAAGTTTCAGGCTTCATGTTCATCCTGTGCGTGTGTGTGTGTGTGTGTGTGTGTGTGCGTGTGTGTGTGTGTGTGTGTGTGTGTGTGGGTGTGTCTGTGACTGTGTGTGTGTGTGTGTGTGCGTGTGTGTGTTTTCTGCAGCTTCCTCTGCACGAGTTCCAGAAGCATTTAAGTTTAGTTCTAATTAGTAATTTGAAGCTGTAACAGCTCACTCACGGAAGCTTAAGTCCTCTGGTAGCGGCTGCAGGTTTCCACTTCACAGTTGTACTCTCCACTGCCCGATCAAATAAATAAAGTCAAACTAGAAACTACACACTCTGGTAGAAAGACTCTACATGATGTTTTTCCAGATTCATATGAGGTCGCCGTGACCTTGCCCTTTGACCTTTCACCACCCAAATCTAATCACTTCATCCGTCAGTCCAAGTGAATGTTTGCGCCAAATTTGAAATGAGTCCCTTCACATGTTCCTGAGATAAAACATTCACAAGGTAAAAGATATTTCGAGAGGTTGCAGTGACGTTGATCTTCGACCACCAAAAAAAATCACCTCATCCTTGAGTCCAAGTGAATCTTTGTATTCAGGTGTTGTTGAGATATCGTGTTCACATGAATGGGAACCAGAAACCATAATGCATCCATCATGATTAACGGCAGAAACTTGACATCACCACAGTAAGATAACAGTTCCTCTCTACGTTCTTAAACATAGAGAGGAACTGGAGACGTATTGTCCATTTCTGTATAATGTTGGTAAATATAGCAAACAACACAAAATGCTGCTGCACGGCCTCAAGAAAAGAGAAAATATGTTGAGCTGGTGAATATGTTGTTCAGTTCATGGTCACGGTTCCCACAGAGGAAAATAAAGTACATACTTGGATGCTTTACTCATCTCTACCCTGTTTATTGTTATGTCGGAGCCTCTCATCATTCTATACATCATCATCTACAGATCAACCTTCAGCCTCATCCAATCAGAGCAGAGAACACGTTGCCACAGATCGACAACAACACACCTACACACACATTTAATTCTGAGCTTTTAAGTGTTTACGGGATTCTTTGTTCACCACGTTGAAGCTGGTCTCAACAAACCCAACAACGAGTCGTATTGTCTGAGAGTCGGTTACAGTTTCTCTCATCGCCGCTCGGAAGCTGACAAAACATAAACTCATTCAGAGACTCACGGAAATCTGTTAGAAACAAATCCAGAGAAGCTGCAAAACAAAAAAAAAACTGTTTATTTCAAAGCTGTACAACAAAAAAACAAGTGAACTTTTTTATTCTGAACATATAAACACGACCTGTGAGAGTCTCTGCAGCTCAGATCGAAATGACCACGCACGCTCGTTCCTGTTCTGGTTCTCTGCTGCACACAGCGTCTTAATGCACGATAATAAGCATTAGTGCTAACGATGATAACAACAGAGCGCTCATTAAAACCTGGTGTCAGAGTCCTGCGATGAAAGAGAAGCCAGAAACAAGGGAAACACAAAGATGGAAGATATTTATGGATCCAGACAAAATGTCTTTGGTCTGATGAAGCAAAAACATAAATATCCTCTGATACACACACACACACACACACACACACACACACACACACACACACACACACACACACTTTCTTTAAGCTGTATTTCTCAAATGAGGGAAGATGCTGCAACGTCTGACTCACTGCGATAAATCCTACAGATACGTGTGTTTGTGTGTGTGTGTGTTTGTGTGTGTTTGTGTTGACTCTCTCTATATGAAGACCATGCAGGCTGCACACTGTGTCAGTTGTCAGACGCTAATGAGACTAAATGCAGACGCTGGTTATTTATCTTAAGTTTGCGTGATGTCTGGAGGGCAGTCTGCGCTGCAGGCGCGTGGAGCAGCTCTCGCTCCTGCGTCTCTCCACATATGTCTCAGACCTGCACAGTCTGTTTTTCTACCCTTTGCTTAGTGAGGCGGAACTTCCACGAGCTGCAGACGCTGGAAACACAAGTCGACGATGTGCCGCTGTGAACATGTGAAGTAAATCTGTGCTCATGCATCAAGGGCGTCAGGTTTACTGCTCCAGTTTCAGGTGAACGAGGCAAATATAAAAGAAAAGAAGCTGAGTAAATAAAAACTATGTTGATTTTCTTCAGGTACAAAAGGATTTGAGCTGCGCTGGGTTCAGAGTTTTCACATTTTTATAAAGAACTACGTCACTGAGATCTAGACCTCATCACCTCTACTAACACTGAACAGGAAGTGGCTGCACTATAGGTCATAACCGCCTCCTCCTCAAAGATTGTTTCTGTCAATTTAAGTTCTTATCACACGGGTGTTCGTTCACAGGTTCATGTTTCTGATCAGTTTGGTTTTCATTTGTTATTTGATGATATAAAAACAAGATAACAGCTGAGACTGACTTGTGATTGGTCGAGTGTGTGGAGGTTCAGATTATGGTTTGCAAAGGTTTGCGTTCGTGGTTAAAAGATATTTGCTGAAACAACTGTCATTGTATTTTTTCTTGGGGATCAGATGGTTTCAGATTTGCTGCAGATTTTAGGGATTGATGACTCACTTGCCACAATTATGGTTAATACATTACGGTTGTGGACGTCGTATCACACAGACCTGAATTCAACAAGAATAAAGAAAATAAGTTTGGGCTCTGTTGAAGGGAGACGAGCAGGCAAACAGAAAAGCAGAATTAAACTAGATCAAAACCAGGTTGCAGGTAAACAATGGGACGGATGAACCAAACCAGAAAGAGGAAACATGAGGGAACGAGGCAGGAAAACAGAAACAAACAGAGCTGTGAGGGAACATCAGGGAACTGAAGCAAACAGGGGAACAGGGAAGACAGAGACTAAAGTGCTGAGAACAGGTGAAACACGTCAGGCAGGAGCAGACGATCACAGAGGAGGGAAACTGGAGAGGAACTAAAAGACGAATCATTTCAAAGTAAAACAGGAAAACCACCAAACAACTGGAAAACAAAGCCAGTTAAAAAACAAGTCTTGGCAGAAGAATTTAAAGTCCCTCACAGGAGCAGATGAACAATCAGAAGGCACAAGACAAAAACCCCTCCGCTCGGCCTCTCACTGTAAATCAGATGTGAAGATGTGGAGAATTTCTCGCAGCTACAATTTCTCAGTTCAACAAGGTGCCAGAGCCAAGAAAGTCTTATTAACAAGAATTCAATGACTGCAGCTCCATTGAAGTGCAGCTTCAAAGTGCTTTTCTCTGGTTCAACATGTGAACACTTTGCTGCAAACACAATGGAGCAGCTGACTTCATGGTTCCCGGTGCTGGTGCAGTGGAGGAGGAAGAACCACGAGTAATGAGGCTTTTCCTGCTCTTCTGCCAACGGGAGCGCAGCTGACGCTCGGCTGCAAATTTAGGCAACTCGAGGGTATTTGGTTAAAAGGTCCAGTTTGTAAGATTTAGGTGAAAAGGATTTATTGGCAGAATGTAAAATAATCATAGTGATGTTTCCACTAGTGTGTTTCTTCTAACTTGTATGAATTGTTGTTTGCTTTACCCTAGAATGAGCCCTTTATATTTAAACACTTTATATTTACATACTTTATATTTACATCAGGAGCGGGTCCTCTCTACGGAGGCAGCCATGTTTTTTACAGAAGCTCAGACTGGACAAACTAAACCTTTTGAGTTTTTATGACTTCTGAAGCTACCACAGGTTCCCTCTCATGTTTGAAAGGGGAGGGTGAGGTGAGGGGTGTTCAGCTGCAACGTGACACTTCACCACTAGATGTCACTACATTCTACACACTGGACCTTTAAGTCTTAATGATTAAAAGAAAAGAGAGGATCCCTCCACTATCATATTCTTCTTCTTCCTCCTCCTGAGCTTGAAAGAGCAGCGTGGGTAACGACTGGACAGGTGGCGATGATTCGTCCTCCAGAGACTGAGCCAACTGTTCAGGTCCCTGGTCTCATGTTAACACTGATGAAAAAGGAAGAGAGCGAGGACAGCGTGTGCTGTGATCGCTGACCCCGACAAATAACATCTTCCTGTAGGTTCAGGATGTTTCCACCTAAACACGAAGGTGAAGTTCTGCAACATGGACGTTCTGCCCCAACGTCCCATCCCTTACCTGGACATGCCCGTCCCTCTGATTCACGAAACTTACTTTAGAATCATCGTAAGACACTTTGCAGGTGAGGAAATGAGCATCACACGAGTATAAGGAATCAAAAACATGATTAACCTCAGATCAAGAGAATTGTTTTCCATTCAAAGGTTCCCTGTGGAACTCGAACTGTGAAGTGAAGTGAAAACACACGAGGGTCATGTTATACAGGAGAAAACTCAAACAATAGAGTTGAATGAAGTTGAGTTAAAACAACTGGAGAGGTTTGATAAACTCAAAGTGAAGATGGTAGAAAACAGAATCACAACATAATATATAAGTAAATCAAAATGTGAGGAGAGGAACCTGATCACTGGTGTTTCTGCTGGGATTTAAAATATGTCCCTTCCTCACATCACGGCCTCGCTCTGCATTTCAGACGTGCATGTTAAACAGTGTGCAATGATTTCAAAGTGTGTGTGTGTGTGTGTGTGGGGGGGGGGGAGGTGATATTACAGGGTCTTGGAGCAAATCACAGACTAAAGCCACAACAGCTTTAAGAAATTCCAGCGCTGAGCTCCCGACGAGCTGCGAGTGGGAGGACGAGCGAGCGAAAGGTGGGAAACAATCCGCTCGCGCCCAAAGAAAATTACCACTTCACCGTGAAAACATGCAGCTCGGGAGCCGCGTTCTGATTATTAAGAAAACAGAGAAATAAATAGGAAGCAGCACTCGGCCGCCTCCCTCCGTCTTCGTTCATTCTCACCGGGCAGAGAGTTTATCAACCGTCATCTTGAAGCGTGCTGGTGTTTCACCGTCATGGCAGAAAACTGAGAAACAATAATCGTGTGATTTTCTCCGTATGATGTGTTTCTGTAGCCTGAGGCTGATTTACACTCGAATGTCTGATGAGAAAATTGAAGAAAGTTTTTAACCCAGCAAAAGGTCAGAACATATTATGAAGTGTAAATAAACTCGCTGTCATTCCTCCTTGAGCAGACGTCACCTGTCACGTTCACGTCTGAGTCGTCATCGTCCCGCGAAACCCGACAGGAAATTTCTAAAAAGAAAGGTTTGAAAATCAAACCCAAACATCCTCCTCCATATAAATCCATGGAAACACCTCTCAGCCAATCGGGGGCTTTTATCCAGCCTGTCGATCGAGCGCGGTGCCCCACCGAGCTATCGACCCCTCAACCCTTTCAACGTCCAAGCTCTTTGCGCTGAAAGATGACCTGTGGCGGGGATCAAACCTGCGGCTTGCTGAGTACAAGACACTCTCCCTGTCTGTGCCTCAAAATTAGAGAACATTAAAGGAACCTTCATCGATCCTGGAGGAGGAGAAAAGAACACAACAACAACTGGAAACGAGTCAGAGAACGAAAGAAGGGAATCGAACGGGGGCGAGGGAACGGACGGGACGCGGCTTCGGGGGCCGAGAGCGGCGTCGGAGCGTTTTGAGCAGGAAACCAGCCGGTCGGTTTATAACCAGGCAGGAAACAGTGGTGTCAGGCTTTTAATCAGCCAGTCACTGAGGCAGCGGATCGATGCTGAGGTCGGTCAGTTGCAGGCTGGTTACTGACTGGATGTTGTGAGGCTCAGCAGGTCGATCTGTGCAATCAATGCTGAAAACAAGCAGAGACACAACCTGCTGTGTCAGAGCCAGTGTGTGTGTGTGTGTGTGTGTGTGTGTGTGTGTGTGTGTGTGTGTGTGTGTGAGACTGTGTGTGTGTGTGTGTGTGTGTGACTGTGTGTGTGTGTGGCTTCTCTTTTCTTCTCTGAATAGAAGTGAAGTAAAAACCAAACAATACAGACACTGATGTTTGTCTCTGGAAATGATTTCATAAAATACAGTTTATGTCTCATCTGTGGGTTTATTCTGCTGAGAAGCGTCTGTGAAGTATGTGAAGCATCGAACCGTCCGATACGTTAATAATAATCCTGACAAGAGAATCGTCTTTACAGCTTTTTTCTATAAGTCAGGTATTAATATACGTAGTTTCATCACGATCGATTCTTTGGACAACGATACGATATTTGCTGATATCACAAAATCTCCCACGATACGATTCGATATATCTAAATTGTTCTGGCACATTCCACATCCGGCCCACGTACCTATTTGGGCCGTGTTCTCCTTTTACCACATGGGCCACTTGAGGTTCACATCTGGATTACGCCTTGACCAGAGCAGCACATGATAAGAAGCTCCACATCTGCTTTGTGGTTTTACAAGTCAGCAGCTTTAGATTGTGTTCGTTCCACAAGAAGCCGCGTCACTGCCTGAAGTGGCCCACATCCGTATGAAAACACATGATCTGCCCATTTTACACAACCAGTTACATTCATATCAACTCACACACAGCAACTAGAAAATCATTTGACAATTTAATTTGACTCAGTCTTGACTTGACCAGAAATCCATATTCATGCAAGCCACAGCATGAATAAGATTTTTTATATTTAAAAATGAATAAGAGAGAATACAAGGGAACCAGTTTTAAAAACGCCTGATGCCTGATAACTATAATTATAATTTACAGGTGATGCTAATCACCAGGCAGCAAAGCTTAATGTTACAATTTCTTATTTGGTGTAAATGTTGATTATAGAAAATATTCCACTAAATATTGTTTTTGTTTGTACATGATCCTGATTTCATAGGTCGATTTATTCTTAGACGGCAGCGGAGGGAACATGTAATCAACTCCCACCGACTGTTTGATTACAATTAAAGATGCATCATCATCGTTCTGATTCATTTACACCTTCATTAATGTAAATGTGGTTTCTAATTATTTATATATGCATACAGTAATATGGTCAAACAATATTATTCTGTATTTATGAATGAAAAATGCATCATATTATAAAAAAAGGTCGTCAAACTTCCGAGGACAGTTTGTTTCTGCTTTCTTAACACTGGAAAATTCAAGTTCGCATATGAAATCGTGTCACGCCATGTATCATGCTTAAAGTTTGACCTTTGGATATAAACTTCCCAAAGTGCACGGTGAAAAAGTGAAATCCATTCAGCAGCACTTGGCTTCGAAAGTTCAACCAAAATTACAAAAGAAAAACCTCATGTTTCATATTTTACACTGTAAACAAAAAGTCAAACTTGGTCACAAGGAGACAAACGTCCAGTAATAAGAAGGAAATCAATCATCCAACAGTACAAACACACACACACAGACACACACTCACACACACACACACACACACACACACACACACACACACACACACACACACAGACACACACACAGACACACACACACACACACACACACACACACACACACACACACACACACACACACACACACACACAGACACACACTCATTTCCCTTAGGGTTAGGGGTCTGGGTCTCCTGCCTTATTTTACCTGTTTGTTTATTTTTATCGTCATATTACTGCTTTTGTGTGTTTTTTAAGTTTTCATGTGACATAGATTTATATTTATTCATTTATTTTAAACACTAACCACCTGAACGTGGTCGTCTTCTTGTCACGTTGCATCGAGCTGATCGTTATTTCTCTTCTTTACTTTTCCTGCTTTGTTGTTGCACTTTGTAAACTCTGTTTAAAAAAAAGTGGCGTATGAATAAAGTTTATTACTATCATTATTATCATTATATATAAACTCCTGCACTCAGGGCATCACCTCACCTGCAGAGAACAACCCACTGTTTTCCAGCAGAGAATCATTTCCTCTGTGCACAGACCCATTTGTCTTAAATGTGAGTTTTACGAGTGTTCACGTGAGATCAAGTGACCCTTGTTCCACTGGAAGCAGCTGAAGAAGTACATGTGTGTGTGTGTCAGTTAACAAAAATGAAACCGACGCTCTCGACGCTGACAAAGACAGGTTTCTGAAGCTGCTCCGGACCCAGTTTGCCAAACAGTGAAGTGTTGTCTCTTTTCTCTCTCCAGCCTTCATCATCCTCTCCCCATTCAGCGCCACACCTCGCTGTGAGGAGACTCATTCCTCCCGTCCCCCGCTGCCTGCAGAAATTGGCCCAGAGGACAAAAGTAAGAGGATGAGAGGAGGTGGGGAGAGCGGAGGGGGAAGAATAGCTTCTGACACACAAAGCCTCCATCCAGTACGGACAAAACCTTCCTCTGGAGCATCGGCACAGCCGCTGGTTTCACGTCTGTTACTCTGATAATGAACTCAGTTAAAGACCACCTGGAATTTCCTGCATAAATCAGACTCTTCAAAACCTCAAAGACTAAAGTTCTGCAACTCAGACTGAATAACAGAGTTTAAAGTTAAAAGTTAAAAGTTAGTCTTTGACTTTGGGTCAATAAAACGATCACGTTCAGCGGCGAGGCTCCGACCTGGTCACCGACCAGAGGAATACCTTCAGCAGACCAGTCCTCCCATCAGGACTGCTTCACACCTTGTTTGGATCAGAGCTTCAGACTCTTTGATTTAGTCTGAAGCTGAATATCACGTGTGAAGGTTCCTCAGACCAACAGATAGAAAGCTCATCATTATCTCCGTCACCAGATCACTAAGAACCGAGTCCTCGAGCAAAGACACAATATGAAGGGAGTCAGCTAACGTCCGAACTCAGGAGGAAACAAACAGAAACAGAAAGACAAATCAATAACCTGCTCTTAAGGCAGCAAACATTAACATCATCTGCAGCAGCTGAAGTAACCACACATGTATACAGTACGAATACCTGGACCCTGTGTGTTCACATCCATGTGCACGTGCAGAGATGCTT